>NW_006803151.1:0-1819 GCF_000485575.1 Poecilia formosa
AATTACCAACGTACGTTTTAGACACTTAGGAAATTTCTCTATAAATATTCTATCAAGTAGTCAAACCATATGTAGCTAAATGTTTTGAAATACAAACATTTTTAGGGTATAGAAATTTTTTATGCAATCATAGATTTTATAGCTGTACTTTAAATGTATCAAAATTGTGTAGTTTAAATCAGTGGTCCCCAACCTTTTTATTACTGCGCTCCGGTCAAGACTTGGAAATTTTGCTGCGACCTGGGGGTAGGGGAGGAACCGTCAGATAAGGCTTCTGCATGTTGATGTTCCCGCTAAATCCTGAATATACCCAATTTGGTTGTCTTTACCCTTTTATCGCAGCCTGTGGAGTTTTCCCTGACTGGGAATGAGAATACAACCTGTTGAATGTGACAGGTAGCCAATCAGAAAGCGCGATGACGTAAGAACAGAGGGAAATCCCAAACAGCTGACATATCGCGCAACTGAGAGTCCGGTGGATATCGGAGATGATATGTGGAAATGTTTATTATTGTATGTAAAGGTCATTATTATATATGTTTATGTTTATTCAGTTAAAAATGTTAACTATGAAAAAACAGTCACCTCCAAATCATAGTGCAGCAAATAGAGCGGCTGCTCCCGCTGTCTTTTATCAAACGCCTTTTCTTTTTGTTACGTCTTTTATCTCTTAAAATGACTCCACAAACTGTCACTATTGCTTCTACATCGTCATCCGTGTTTGGTTATTCTAAATTCCCGTTTGCTATGTTGGGAGTTTTAGTGAATTATCCTGTGGAATCGCGATGTTTGTGACTGGAATCGGTTCGTGTTGCTCCTGTCTTGGACACACGAACCGATCGAACCTGTTGTACTTTTATCAGCTCTGTGGTCACAGAGGTTTGGAGAATCGGCCGACAATCCTTGAATCTTGCCGTCTAAACCAGACTTAAGACTCACAAGCTCTACTCATCTCTTCTCGACCACTGCCCAAACGCTCTCTGACTCTGGTCGCTATGGTAACATTTACATATTCCTTCAAAATAAGATACAGATACGCCACAAAAACGAACAGTTTACTTTTGTGAAAATTTTAACTCATTTTAACTTGACTAATGGGAGCCCTGAACTTGTTTCTCTGCAACGAGACGGTCCCATCTGGGAGTGATGAGAGACAATGACACCAGAAGTGTTGCCTATATGCACAGCGTGCTTGGTCTGTACATGGCAAAGCAGTTTGACGGATTCACTGCCTCATTAGCAGCCGGTCGCCGCATGTTATGCAGAGAGGGCTTGTAATGTGATTTATACCGGTCCGGGATAAATCCATCCTCCTGTCTCTTCTCTGGGCCTTTTCCCCTTTGCAAAGAAACTTTCCAAAGACATCTGATCTGCTTCTTACTCATTTTGCTGCTTGTGGGCTCAGCGTTGGTGCACAAGTAACCGAGAGAATCTGGTTAAAGGATTTTCAAAATAAAAGATCCTCCAGACTCAAATAATACATAAAACGGAAATATTTAATTATTTCTTGTGCGGCCCGGTACCAATTGGTCCATGAACTGGTACCAGTCTGCGGCCCAGGGGTTAGGGACCACTGGTTTAAATAGTTTGATATAAAATGTAAATCATTAACTTGTTTTTTTTTTACATTTTTTGCTCCAGTTCATCAAACAGGGAATATGTACATGTGTACTTCCATGCTGTCCCTTCCAAAGACATAGATCCAGAGAACGACAGAATTTTCCTAATGTCTGAAAAACTTTTTGGGAAATGGCATACACGGGGCCAAGAAATGTCCTTCTTCCGGTAGGTTTTATTTTATCTTAAATTATAGTAATTA
>NW_006803152.1:0-1812 GCF_000485575.1 Poecilia formosa
TACACACACACACATATATATATATATATATATATATATATAGAGCAGAAAGAGCTCAATCCTTTCTGCTTGGTTTAACAATCTGTTACATTTTGGATTAACCAATTAATAATTGGATGTACATATATTTTGTCCAGTTTTGACTTAATTACAGGTCTGAGTGTGTTATTCTTTGAGGAAATAGCCATTTTTGAGTTAATTAATCGATTACAAAATAATTGACCGTTATTTCAAAAATAAGTTCCTCACGATTAACTATTTCAGTCCTGGTTGGAACCTTCTCTTTTCCGTCATATGTACCAACATCCCATGTGAGGGTAAAACTGAGACTTTCCCACTCACCTCCTTGGTGACAGCGTTCCCAGGAATGTCCAGTACATCCTCTATGACCGTCTCCTCCCCACTGTGCTGTCGCCGCCACCTGCTGAGTTTCTGCAGGATGCTGGACTCCAGAGAGGACAGCGCCTCCTTCAGGTCAGCCTCGCCCACAAACCGCTGCGACAGCCACTGCAGGAGGGACTCTGGCAAGACGGAGACGCTGCCCTGGGTCAGCTGGTTCCCGTAAACCAGAGCCCGAACCTCCTCCCGGATCAGACCCGATACCTGCTCTGAAATCTGTAGGGGTAAAGCTTTGAGTTAGAAACGCTTCACAGAAAGGATTTTATTGTGAAAAGTGAGCTCTCAGTGTAGCATCCTGTCACCGTCTGCTGGATTGTGTCCAGCTTCTGGCAGCCGTCCTGACACCCGGACAGGCCGTCCACGTCCCGCTTCACATCCACCAGAGCCGCCTCCAACCGCGAAACGTCTGCCTGCAAAGCAGACGTGGACGGTTTGTCCACGCCGGAGCTGTTGAGAGAAAAATTTACATTTTAGATCCGAAATGAGTTGCAACAGGTTTGAACAGAGTTTCTGCAGGTTTCGCTAAATCAGACGTTTTTTTTTTCCTTTACATCTTTTTTATTTTTATTGATTACTGATAATGGGGTTGACAAGTTGCTTCACAAAAAGGTGAATACACACATAAGTTGTCTTAGTGGACTTGATGTTATTTTTTGAATACTGTAATGTTCTAATACATTCTTTGAAGACTGACAAGCGAAGTTTCTGATTTGAAATTTTTGACCAAGGTACATGATGTTTTTGCAACTAAGAAAATTAGGCTGATAATATGGTATTGGTTTGTTTTATTAGTGGCATAAGAGAAGAATCCAAACAACAGATTTATATATAAGTAAAAGAAAAGTTGGAGAATATTTTTTTATATTTTTTAATATTTTTTTGTATCCCAAAAATATTCTCTAACTACAAATATCTTGTGAGAAAATACATGAGAAAGGACAGGAACAGATCTTCTGAGATATCAGCAGCTGGTTAGCGATAGCTGCAACTGTCTTGTGTCACAAAACGCAATGGAGATGTGAGGATGACTCAAACATTTGCCTAACAGAAAAGTCCCACGAGAAAAAAATAAACAAAAAAAACACACATAAAAAAAAAAATACATAGAATTTACAAGATAAAATAGTCAAGATAGTCAAATTTTAATGTCTAGAATTTAAGACATTTTAAGGCCTTAATTTAAGACGCATGCATTAAAGACTTTTTTAAGGATGTACATTTGAGGAGGATGAAAAGCTACCTGGATGTGTCTGGGAGAGCAGCAGGGGGCGCTGCATCAGCTTCATTTCTTCCCTGCAGCTCCTGCATAATAACAAATTGCCGAGATTAGACTGATTCAGGTTTGATCCTGTGTGTGAGCCGGATCTTAAGACTTACCCGACTCCTGGCTGCGACCTGCTCCAACTGCAGCTG
>NW_006803153.1:0-1807 GCF_000485575.1 Poecilia formosa
CGCCCTCCTTCTGGGTGCGGGAGGGTCACGTCTTCAGTTCCGTTAGTTAAAGCCACTGGGTGAGTAAAGTTTAATTCTTTGCAGCGGCAGAGCCGTGTCTGCGTTGGTTGTGCAGCCGCAGCGAACTGCGCTTGTTACGATCTAATTAATTAATCCAGGAGATTTGTAGAATATCGGCTCTACTGCCTGGATATTGGGCTGGTAGCATGAGACAACAGTTATGAGACGGACACAGAAACAGTCTTCAGTCAGAGGCTTCTTCAGTTCGCTGGTATACTGACCACAACTGGAGATCTTTCCTTCCCACAGAATCACCATCCACAACTACTCTTTGAAGAACCTTGGATAATATGAGTTATGAAGATATTTAATTCCTCTATAGCAGTGGTCCCCACTGGGGGCGGGGGTTGCATCGCCAGATAAGGCTTCTGTATGTTGGTGTTGCTAAAGCCTGAATATGCCCGATTCGGGTTGTCTTGGTCCTTTTATCGCAGCCTGTGGGGTTTTCCCTGACTGGGAACGAGAATACAACCTGTTGAATGTGACAGGTAGCCAATCAGAAAGCGTGGTGACATAAGAACAGAGGGGGAATCCCAAACAGCTGACATATCGCGCAACTGTGAGTCCGGTGGATATCGGAGATGATATGTGGAAATGTTTATTACTATATGTAAAGGTCATTATTATATAATTGATTATCATCTTTATTCAGTTAAAAATGTTAACTATGAAAAAACATAGTCACCTCCAAATCATAGTGCAGCAAATAGAGCGGCTGCTCCCGTCGTCATTTATCCACTGCCTTTTCTTTCTTTTTACGTCTTTTATCTCTTAAAATGACTCCACAAACTGTCACTATTGCTTCTACATCGTCATCCATGTTTGGTTATTTTAAATTCCCGTATGCTATGTTGGGGGTTTTGTGGATTTTCTTCTGGAATCAGAATGTTCGTGACTGGAATCGGTTCCTGTGGTTTGTTGCTCCTGCCTTGTGGCTGAACACGAACCGATCGAACCTGTTGTACTTTTATCAGCTCTGTGATCACAGAGGTTTGGAGAATCGGCCGACAATCCTTAAATCGTGCCGTGTAAACCAGACTTAAGACACAAAAGCTCTACTCATCTCCTCTCGACCACTGCCCAAACGCTCTCTGACTCTGGTCGCTATGGTAACGTTTATATATCCCTTCAAAATAAGATATAGATGGGCCACAAAAACGAGCATTTTACTTTCGTGAAAATTTTAACTCATGATAACGACTCACGGGAGCCCTGAGCTTGTTTCTCTGCAACGAGACGGTTCCATCTGGGAGTGATGAGAGACAATGACACCCAAAGTGTTGCTTATATGCACAACCTCCTTTTCTCTATGTGGCGAAGCAGTTTGAAGCTTCATTGCCTCATTAGCAGCCGGTCGCCACATGTTACGCAGAGCGGGCTTGTAATGTGGGACTCACCTACCGGTCAGGGATAAATCCATCCTCCTGTCTCTTCTCTGGGCCTTTTCCCTGTTCCAAAGAAACTTTCCAAAGACATTTGATCTGTTTCTTACTCATTTTGTTGCTTGTGGGCTCAGTGTAGGAGCGCAAGTAACCGAGAGAATCCGGTTAACGGATTTTCAAAATAAAAGATCCTCCAGACTCAAATAATACATAAAACGGAAATATTTATTTTTTTCTTGCGCGGCCCGATACCAATTGGTCCACTGACCGGTACCGGTCCACGGGTTGGGGACCACTGATTTAGGGCACAAGATGAAGTCAAACCTGAAGTCTTAAAGGCGATTCACATCGTGGTCACATTGGAT
>NW_006803154.1:0-1806 GCF_000485575.1 Poecilia formosa
AGGTGTCAAGTTCAGCAATTTAGACATATGAGCACTTATCACAATATCCTTCCTTCCAAAACGATTCTGGAGTAACTCTATTGCAGCATCATAGTTGACATCTGTCATTGTCAGTCCATGACGTTTCATCTTCTATGCTCTTGTCCAAATCCAATAAAATTTCCTCCTTAGAAGATAAAACTGCCAGGAACTCACGCAGTCTATCCATATCTGGACTCTCTTTGCCCACCTCATCCTCTAGTCGAGTTAACAGCTTCGTCGTTGCTGTTCGGATAGTCGACCGTTTCCTCTTTAATCGCTCCAGTCCTTCCGTCATGTTGGCTGCTAAACTGAGCCTTAGCTTCACTTCGTTCAGAAAAATCAAAAAAATCCTTATTCCCGGGTTTCGGCACCAAAATGTTACGGAGTAAAGCTTCTTCTCAAACAAGACGGAGGCTCGTATTTCTTTTACTGAACCTTTCTGTTCAGTATTTATTGAAGAGGAAAAGAACAGCGTCAGCTGATAACGGGCAACAGCTGTTCGTTACCAACAGCAATCAAAAGTCAAAAAAGCAAGACAGTGACAAAACAGTAACAGAATCCTTAAGCATTCTTCAAAATAAAAGACTTCCTCTATTCAAATAAATCATGTCTTGCACTTAAATATATTTCACTTCACCTTTGTAATTATATACAATCATGTTCAATACAATTAATAATAATCATCATGTAAATTATGCTTAACATATAATTGTAAATCAGTCACTTATCATGCAAATATACCGAACAACATAAGTGTAAAAAAGTCACAACAATCTCGTTGCAGAGAAACAAGCTCAGGGCTCCTGTTAGTCATTATCGTGAGTTAAAATGTTCACGAAAGTAAAATGTTCGTTTTTGTGGCGCATCTCTATCTTATTTTGAAGGGATATACAAACATTACCATAGCGACCAGAGTCAGAGCGTTTGTTCAGTGGTTGAGAGGAGATGAGTAGAGCTTGTGAATCTTAAGTCTGGTTTAGACGGCAAGATTTAAGAATTGTTGGCCGATTCTCCAAACTTCACAGAGCTGATAAAAGTACAACAGGTTCGATCGGTTCGTGTTCAGCCACACGGCAGGAGCAACACACCACACGAACCGATTCCAGTCACGACCATCGCGATTCCAGAAGAAAATCCACAAAACTCCCAATATAGCATACAGGAATTTGGAATAACCAAACATGGGTGACTATGTAGAAGCAATAGTGATAGTTTGTGGAGTCATTTTAAGAGATAAAAGATGTAACATAAGGAAAAGGCGGTGGATAAAAGACACTCTATTTGCTGCACTATGATTTGGAGGTGAGTTATGTTTTTTCATAGTTAACATTTTTAACTGAATAAACGTATATAATAACGACCTTTACATAATAATAATAATAATAAACATTTCCACATATCATCTCCGATATCCACCGGACTCTCATTTTCACGATATGCCAGCTGTTTAGGATTCCCCTCTGTTCTTACGTCACCGCGCTTTCTGATTGGCTACCTGTCACATTCAACAGGTTGTATTCTCGTTCCCAGTCAGGGAAAACCCTCAGGCTGCGATAAAAGGCCCAAGACAACCCAAATTGGATATATTCAGGCTTTAGCGGGAACACCGACATGCAGAAGCCTTATCTCACGGTCCCCCCCGGCCACAGCAAAACTGCCAAGTCTTGACTGGTCCGCGGTAATAAAAAGGTTGGGGCCCACTGATTTAAACCATTTTATCCATATAAGATTGTTTATTTGACTAAATTATGTTTTGTGGACTGAGTATTATCTATTTTGTTTTGC
>NW_006803155.1:0-1803 GCF_000485575.1 Poecilia formosa
CCACACGGGCAGGCACGTGCAGGGGGGGCTGGGGATGCTTCAGCACCTGTCCCTCTTGCTCCTTGCCCTGAAGTGCCCTTTTGGTCAATTTATTTATTTATTTATTTATTTTTTTATTTGGTATTATTTCCTAAGCCCTCTTATGACACATAACAACATGTACTAAAATTATTCGTAATTATTTGTTTGTTCTTTTTGTTGGGTATTTTTTGTACAACATAATAAGCCCTCTGGTTACCTTGTTACCTTTGACCTTTTACCCGTGACGCATGACGCAGTTGCCTCTCGTGCAGTGAGATAAGACGGCTAACTGGAGCTCAGCGTAGTGAATGTTCCAGATTACAGATCAGTTTTTGAATTGAAAAAAACAAACAAACGTTTTTGGTGAATAAAGTGGAGTAGACTTGCTTCTTGTCAGATGACGGAAAACGTTGAAGTATCGTTTCTGCTTCAGCACGGAGTCGCGGTTTAAGCAGAGGTAATGAAATACAACAGACACTGACAGGGCCTCTGCGTCCACCATTCCCTGAAGAACTACTGAGCGGGAGCAGCCAGCCAGGTGAGGAAAAACTGTTCTTTTCTATCGATTCAGTATTTTTATCATACAGACATTAGGCAATTAGCTAGCTGCTAGCTAGCAACTTTGCTAACAAAGCTAGATAACTAAAAAGCTTCTTCCCTGCATCGTTAATGATATCAGTCATTCTTCAGTATCGCTTATGCAATACGAGGCACATCGCCCGTATAAAACCGATCATCTCCATAATGGATATATGTCTTCTAATTCCCTTTGCTGCATAATATATATTGCATTTATTCTAGCGTTGGGTAAATGTACCTTGAAGGAGAATAGCACTTAAATAAAAGTCCAACAAGGATATTCATTTAGAATTAAAAATAACTCACCCTGAATTACCATGATAGGTATAATGTATCTAATAAAAGTGTGTCATTAATGAAGGGGATAAAACTCAATCTGGACTTTAAGTTTAGGTTCTGGTTCGCAGAGTATGAAGTTAAATTTTCCCCCCAATTATTCAATGAAAAAAAGACCTCAATTAAGTAAAATAAAAATTTTAATAAAACTTTTGGAATTGTAATGATTTTTTTAATTAAAAACAAAATGTTTTGTTTAAAATAACTTTTAAAAAAATTAAATAACTCATTTTTGTCTTGTGAACTTAAAATGTTATTTGCCAAACATAAACTTTTATTTGCACACATCATAAATCTTTTGTTGTGATTTCATGTGAGAATCACAAATAGTTTTTTCACTTAATGAGACAAAAATGTGTGATTTTAATTTTAAAAAAATTAAGCAAAACTCAGTAGGCTTTTCTCATGGTGACATGCATTAACAATTCAAACTTTTTTTTCTTCTTTCTGCAGTTCCACATTAAAGTTTGATGCAGCTCTGCTTTCCTGAATGGACCATCTTCATCTCCACTGCAGTAGGAAACGGGCAGCTCTTTTTTATAGATTACAGTCCACTAAAAGGTTGCATTGTGCCCTTGTTTATATTTTTAATAGTGTAATTCTGTAAAGACAAAATATGTCTGGTGGTCTAGCTCTGATTTACATTTCTTGCTAAATTGCGGGTTTGAATATTGTAATACTTTCCTATAACAAAATAAACCTGCAGAAAGAAATTAATAAAATATCTTGCATATGCATAGTTGTATGTTCTATATAGAGATTTTTCTCAGCTTTGATTGCAAAATGACAAAATTTTGTAATTTATCATTGTTTTATTAAACTCTGAAAACTGTGTGGCTTTAATATTCTGTCCTAAAATGCGATTAG
>NW_006803156.1:0-1797 GCF_000485575.1 Poecilia formosa
GATGGAGAAAGTCGTTGATCGTCTCTAGAGTTGTCAAAAAAAAAAAAAAAAAAAGAAAAAACCCCAGAATGATTGGCTTTGCTGCCGAGCCGCTCCGGCGCTCACTCGAACTTGTCAAGACGCGGAGTGATCCCTCGGCTTTGTTCTGCGGTGCCGTACATCCCCACGAGATGCAAACACTTCTAAGACTTGTCGCTTCGTCGGACCGCAGTCGCGCGCCGCCGCCACATGAGAGCACTGGCGTCAAAGCAATGAGCCAGGTGGAGCCGCGCGAGCTGCCAGCCGAGCCGGAGGTGTTCTCAACCGACAAAACCCAGCGAACGAGGGACAAACCCGGTCTAAGTATAGAGCGTGTACCTCATTCAGTAAATAGCTATTAATGAGTGTTTTGAGAAGTAGTTAAACTAAAATGCCAGACAAAAAAAAAAAAAAGAAAAAGATTACATGCCCCCTGATTCTTCAGCCACTACTATATAAGTACCCTGGAGTTGAGCAACCCACATAATTTTGTCATTATTTTTAAATTATAGTGGCACAAGTTAGAGCACTTTTGACCGGCAAAATAATTCAGCAATCATGCCCGACAATTCATCTGCTAATGAGTAGAGACACTTAAACACACCACTAAATTTATGCTAATTTTTCAACAGTCATTATGAGACAAAAAACAAACAAAAACAAATTGTGTCCATTTCCACATATGTTTGCAAGAGAATTTAACGTTAGACCTTTCTGTAAAGAGAAAATACAGAAACTAACAATTTTTTTTTTTATGTGTCCTCGAAAGGTTCTCACTTCATTAAGGTCTGTGTAATAGTAATAATAAAACCATTCGAGCTGCTGAGGGTTGTACAAGAGCATACAGGTCAAACAACATACTTTTAGCTTAGCCCTAAACAGAAAATAAAATTACGTTTCTTTTGCCTGATGATGCAGTCTGAGTGTTCCCTCTGATTCAGAAGAATAAACATCACTTGGGAGATGAACAGGATGTTTCTGTAGCTGAGCAACTTGCTAGCATTGCCTCTCGTCAGTCAATGTGCTTCAGCTGGCACCTTTAGCTTCCATTGGCGCCAGTACACCGGTCCTGGTTGTTCAGTACAAGTAAGGGTCTATTTTTTCACATCTGACACTGCTGGTGTGAGTTACCCTTAAGAGGTCAGCGTGACCCTTCGGTTGGCAATAATGTCCGTCCACTAGTGTGTGTTGTGTCTCCATGGTAACCAACTGTTTTACTGGCTGACTGGCGGTGGTAGTTTCCACCACTTTCCTCAGTGTGTTGGGTTTTGAATAAGACGTTCATCACAGCATCAGGAAACCTGACAGAAGACCCAGTGCCTTGTCCCTTGCATAGAACGATGGTACCACAGCCACAGATATCACCAGTTACACTGTATAGTCCTTCTCTGGGGTCAGGTTAGCATAGCTGGAAACCCCATGATGCATTTGGCTAGGTTGACACTGAATGCCTTAATGCTCAGTTCAGATTTTTTTGTGAAATTTTTGTGTGGTTATTCATATTTCCAAATTTGTGTGACTTGTATGTAATCTCCTGTGTGAACTGAAAACAAACTAAAAGTGTCCCGCATGCACTCAGTGTTTGTGGAAGCAGTGTTGTGGTACTCGAGATCGGTCTTGGTCTCGAGTCCGGTCTTAAGACCGTTTTCTGATGGTCTCGGTCTCGTCTTGGACTCGACCACATTTGGTCTCGGTCTTGTCTCGGTCTCGGGCTCTGAGGACTCGGCATTTTATTTCAAGACCAGTCGAGACCGCAACTGTGAAAATATCACTAAACGT
>NW_006803157.1:0-1795 GCF_000485575.1 Poecilia formosa
TTTTTATTTTTGGTCCTATGTATGTTTGTCTTGCATTGTTCACTTTAATTTTTGTCTAATACATGGTATTGAAAGCAGTTCTTTTGTATTGTTTTATTGATTACTGACAACAGCTCCAGTAGACGAATTCTAGTCTTCTGATTTTTTCCATCCAGTCCTTTTACACTTTAAATAGTGCTACATGAGCTACCAGTATTTCATTTTGCATCTGGAAGAAAATGTATATTTAAGAGTTACCTCTCAGCCAATAGAATGAAAGTGTTGTACTGGGCACGTTTGTTTCCTTCTAGTCAGCCAGTGAGCCTTTGTGGCTACTATCGATTGTAGCAACCTGTGCCACCCACTGGATGTAATGAGTTGGTTGGATGAACAAACTAAGATCAGTAGCTGTTGGTGATCAGTATAGCGGATGTTTAGTGTAACATGGAGCAGTAAGCTGAGGCCATTGTCTCTCCCTAACATCTAGTGGTTGCTACAATCATTAGTAGCCACACAGGCTCACCCACTAGAAGGAAACAAACGCACCCAGTACAACATTTTCATTCTATTGGCTGAGAGGTTGCCAGGCGACTGTGCCAAGCAGAGACTTGGCGTGAGCGTGAGAAGTTTTGAGTACAAGCGTTACAAGTTTGAGAAGAAACACAAGTAGTCCTGCTTTCTGACTGAAAATGTGTGCTCTTGAATTATGGCAGGAAAATTCCTCTACAGAAATAAACACATCCTGATGTGTTTACTATCACTGTTCTGCAGGTCTGAAGCTCATAAGCTCAAGTAAATGAATTTCAACAAATCTGTTCTTGTTTCTGCTTAATGGAGGACAAGCTCCCAGCAACTGGCCCTTCAAAATCAGCACCAATTGAAGAGGAATTAACTCCAATATCTGAGCCCAGATAGCACAGAATGATTGAAACAACATTGAATCAACGTTGAACGCTGACATTGAAACAACATTAAAAGTGGTTGGTGACTTGTATGTTGAATCAACGTCAGGGTTTCAACCATAACTGACATATCAATGTTGATTCAACCATCTGTATGTCAATTTACATGCATATTTGTGTTATTACATTGAATCAGTTAGGAATCAACGTTGATTGAACCATCATCTGAATGTGAATCTACATGCAGATTTGGGTTGATTTTATATTGAATGAAAGCTAAGGATTTATGTACATTTTTAGGTCTGTTAGGTCTACATCATAACATGCCACTAAAAGTTTCTTCACTGGTGTTAAACACTATATTATTGGCAGATGATGGGTAAACTGTGTACAAAAGGTTAAAAATGACAACATGGGTTTGATATAACATTTTAAGAATAAAGGGACAGATCTTTAAACATATTTGATTCCTTTTTGACTGTCAAAACAACAGTCTGTTGTCCACAGAAGAACAGAGTCCATGAAGTTAAGCTTTGTACTGCATGAAGTAGGGAAACAGTACAAGTTGTGGTAACCCCAGTTTGACTCTGGTTGGCGTCACTTTGATTCCTTGCGATGTCTTCCTCTCGTTCTGGTGCGTAATGAAGCCACTTCTTGACAGTTTTGCTGCAGTCCTCAAGAGTCAGCTTTCGGTCAAACTGCAGAGTAACAGCTGAAAAACACAAAAAAAAAGTGAGGAAGGTGCCAGTTAGAAATATGATAAACATTTGAAAAGTTCTGAAACACAATGGAAAGATTAAACACTGTACTGGTTACAGGTCTGAGAACAAATACAAACCACATAGTTCCTCATGTACACTCACTGTTAAATTAATATCTTAATCTTTCATTAATATTTATCTTAATGTTTACAT
>NW_006803158.1:0-1794 GCF_000485575.1 Poecilia formosa
TATGCATAATGCACTTAAATAAATGCTTAACTGAGTAAAAGTATTGTTGAAATTGCAGATAACTTTCTTAAAAACTGAGATTATTCATAATATATTTTGTAAAAGTGAAATTCGTTTAATATAAAAATCAACAAGTCCACTTTTATTGGTTCTATTTAATCTTGCAATGAGTTTACTTGTGTGGCCCCCTGCACATCAGATTAAGCTGTATGTGGCCCCTAAACCAAAATGTGTTTGACACCGACAGTCAATTAACTTACTTGGAGGCTCTGAAGAACTCACAGCATCATGTAACAGTTTTAGCGGTCCACGCACTACATGTCCAAAAACAAGCTCGTTTGGAGTATAACCAGTGCTCTCTTGCACCACCTCACGAGCAGCTAACAGAAGCCATGGTAAGCCATCCTCCCAATCCTGATTTAACTCCACACAGTAACTCCGCAACAAGGACTTGAGGGTCTGGTGGAACCTCTTGAGAGCACCTTGACTGAGCATGATATGCAGAAGCCTGATTATGTTTGGCCTGTAACAGTTTCAAAACTTGAGCAAACAAATAAGAAAAAATTTAACCTTGATCAGACTGAATAACTTTAGAATACCAAAAATAGAAATAACTTGGGTCAGAGCCTTCACCACAGACCTAGCAGTAATGGTCCGTAGTGGATATGCAGCTGGATATCTTGTTGTCTGACACATTATCGTCAACAAATAATTACTCCCAGCCTTAGAACGAGGTAAAGGACCAACACAATCAATAATGAGCAGTGTTGTGGTACTCGAAGTTGGTCTTGGTCTCGAGACCGGTCTTAAGACCATTTTTTGATGGTCTCGTCTCGGACTCGACCGCATTTGGTCTCGGTCTTGTCTCGGTCTCGGGTTCTGAGGACTCGGCATTTTATTTCAAGACCAGTCGAGACCGCAACTGTGAAAATATCACTAAACGTACAGCACACTGTCCAGTTTATTTGTTAACATCTTTGTTTTCAGTGGATGCAAAACGCACCAATTAAAATTCAAGCAACTACGTGTTTCTGTTACTCCCCCCTTCCCCTCCCCACCTTTCACTTGCGCGCGGCGCTCCAGGACCTGCGTAGATGTTTTCTCTCAGCGGCAGAAAATGTTTGTCTAATATAATAGCGCTCCAAAAGTAGTAAGAAATCCGATGGCCACAGCTAACTCAACAACGCTTCGCTTTCACAGACGGTGGGGACAACGTCTAACTTTTTTCGTCACTTAGAAAAGTAGCTCAAAGAAGGTAACCTCCGATGACGTGATGTTAGCAAAGCTAGCTGTACAGAGACGCATAAGAATTTGTGATGAAAAAAAGTCATCACTCACTGCCTGAATTATTGTGCGGAGGTGTTGACTGACTTGTCGCATATATAGGACAACGCTATGTCCAAAAGTCTGGAATATAGTGATGTGACATTCAGAAACAGTCGATTCTTCTCCACGGCTCTTTACTTATTAGATAGAACTGGAGTGTCACTCACTGAGAGCCGTTGTTCTATCAGATAGCCAAACGCTGTCAGAATAGCAAACATGCAGTGAGTACCATGCCTGCGCATGAGGCATTAAGAAATCCAACCGTCAGAGGAGTTGTCAGTTCACCATACGCAGCAAGTTATGATGAAAATACAGGTGCTGGTCATAAAATTAGAATACCATGAAAAAGTAGATTTATTTCAGTAATTCCATTTAAAAAGTGAAACTTGTATATTATATTCATACATTACATACAAACTCATATATTTCAAATGTTTATGTCGTTTAATTTTGATGATTACAAATGAC
>NW_006803159.1:0-1791 GCF_000485575.1 Poecilia formosa
TGGCAATGACAAAGAAAGTGACAGACTGGCAGAGCATGAAACTTGTTTATGGTTGAGATTCTATGTTTTTTAAAGACTTTAGCAGCTTAGGATGTAAGATTTTAATAAAAGATTATTTTTAATTAAAAATGAAAGCTTCTGGAAATCCCCTGTCCTCAAAGTATAAATTCAATGACATCTGACTTTCTGACATTCAGTACATTTTTGCTACTAATCTGTGCAGAACATGGCAACACCAGCTATTGGTTCACACACTTTGGCACAAGCTGTTCTTTCCATTCAGAACAAAGAGGCTGTGAAACAAGCAATAACCAGAATGAAATCCGACCTGTACACACTGTACGTACCCTGAGATTTTCCTTCGAGTACCAAAAATAAAAATATCAGACCTGAGAGGTTCTGGAAGGTTGATACAACAGCAGCAGATCTTTAATGTATTTTGGTGCTAAGCCGTTCAGTCATTTATAAACTAACAGCAGGATGTTAAAGTCTATTCTTTGAGGGACTGGCATCTGCTTCTGGTTCTGCTGTTAAAGTGTTTCGACTCAGCTGGAAAACCCACCTCACCCTAGCCCCAAATATTGTCAATGATAAACATGACATTTTTCGCGTTTCCACTAAGCACATTTATGCTTCTAATTTCAATTTGCGCAGTTTTACAGTTTATAAAAACGCAGCTACTGTTGCAGCAATCAATACGACCAAAGATAAACGCATCTTTGAGTTTCTTTACATCTTGCTGGGACCAAAGTTCAGGACTTGATGACTTTCGTTCAACAGCTCGCTTTTTCTATGACTTGCGCAAAATTATTTGTTCTGTCAACAGATTCTGTCAGCTGAACTTGAAGCTCCACTTGACATCGTAAAGTCAAGTGGAGCTTTGAGGGAAGTTCATTGTCATGAGCTTCCCTCACTGACAATTAGGGCAGCTGTGTTGTAATGGCGTGACTTTTCTCCATATAGTATTCAGTAAAGAGACCTGTAATTGACTCGGGAAATCATTTTGTTTTGTTATTTGATTGTTCTAAATAATGTGCCTTCTTCCTCTCGCCTCCAACGATGCAACCATTAGTTCAAAGAAAAATATGTAATTACTATCGAGATTCACTCAGCTGCTGTGGTTCAGAAAGAAATTCATGTAATACGGAGTTTTGTCTAGTTTTTGGTGCAAATGTCTCAGCGCAGCTGGAATGAAACAAAACTAACTTACAATGAATTTTTCAGCAAGATATAGAAGCTTGTTTTCAGTAAATAACTTTTAAAAGTGTTAGTTTCTAGCAAATGTTCAACTTTTCAAACTCAGAAATTCTAAGTTTTTTGGTGAAAATTTACATGGGAAAAATGTCTTGTTATAAATTAAATAATCTACCAGTGGAACCAGTACTTTCATTAATACTGAGGAAGAATTCAAGAATTATTTTAACTAGGTAATTCTTGAATATTAATTATAAATAGTATTAGTTCCTCTGACAGGTTTTTTCTTTTTACTTTTCTGAGTTTCAAATGTCAAAAACCTAAAATTTCTGAGTTTTTTTTTCCTCCAAATGTTCAACTTTTCAAACTCAATTAATACATTTTAACAATTTTTCTAATGGATAAAAATGTGTTATAAGTTAATCTACCAGTGAAACTATTACTTTTTCATCAATATTAAGGAATTATTGACTTAAAACAAGCTTCAATTTCCTTCTGAGAGGTTACTTGTAAGTTCGTTTTGTTTTATTTCAAGATATTTGCACCAGAAACTGGACAAAAATACTTTTTTGTTACCAAGTTTTTTGTTTTTGCAGT
>NW_006803160.1:0-1790 GCF_000485575.1 Poecilia formosa
AAATTAGATTTTTTTTTTTTAAAAACAAACAAAAAATCTCTATTTCCTACCAGCAATATCAAGGAAACTATTAAAGATGGCCAAAAATGGATGCCTTTATGTTATTCAGCAGCCTAATTTATCTGTAGTAGAGAAGTTTTATTGAAATCTGATGAAAAATAAAAGTTTGGGGAGTGGTCAAAAAATACTTAATTTTGTCGATTTTTGAAATTTTTTTCCGTCAGTCAAATTAGCTTTGGAAGCAGTTTTGCGGCCTAATAAACCTTTAACAGTCCCAGACCCCTACAAAACATTGAGCCTGTTAAGACCACATAGCAGGATGGGCAAAATAGTTTTTGGGGCTTGGTTTCAACATTTATTTTTTAATATAGTATCCCAAACATACCATCTCTGCTGTCAGGGTAAATATTGAAATTTGTTTTATTTTTAAAAATTACATATTTTAAAAGTAAACTATTTATACTGTACATATTCATGTTTTTCGATATGATTTATATTTAAAGGATGTCATTACAAAATAAGTGTCAAATTTACTTTTTAAGTAATCGGCTTTCAAAAACCCCATCTTTTTCTACTCAAAGGTGGGTTTGTGGCAAGGTACACCTACCCCCCAAAATCTCGGAAACCGTTAGAGATAATGGGCTGAATTTTTTTCTGCTCTTTTCTGGTAATGCACTTAATAGAAAAAATGCATTCAGAGTACAAAAAAATATAAAGAAAAAAAATTGGTTGCCGGTACCTACTGAAAGGACTCTTATTTAATGTTGAGGGATTTTTGCCTGCAAGACAAACCTTTAGGGCACAGACATTTTGTTTTGAGTTGAAATGAACTGACGTCTTATTTGAGTGTTTAGCTTGTTAATTGTATTGTTAGAAGAAATTGTTTGCACTATTCAAAGACACTTTTTATTAAATTGTGGCAATAGCAATGGTATAGTTAATTTTTATCATCACTATAAGTTTCAGGCTCAGGATTTTTTTTTTTTTACTTAAAGCCCTGCATACTGTACTAACAGCTCGCACATTCACACAAACGTTAACTATCTCGCACACATACTGTACTAGCAGCTCGCACATTCATTGTGTATGTTTGACTACTATGTTTGACATTTGTTCTTAACATAGTTTAATATAAGGTAGCTATGGAAAGATAGTTTCAATCACACAATGAAGTGCAAATATTTTGAAAACAAAGTAAAAGATCTTGCAGGTAAATTAATTTCTCTCCTTTATCAGAAATGAAAAATTATAAATGCACTCTACGTGTTGGGAACGTGTTTGTTGACATATTTGTCAGGCTTATGAGACAAAAGCTGAAAAAAGATCGATTCTCTTCGCGTTTAAAATAAAACAGCGAAAAAAGACCTCCACACCAGACCTCGTTTATTTATGTATGTATTTTTATTTTGATAGCTGCCGATTAAACTGAAAGTTACAACACTGACATGATCATATGAGTAGTTTTTACCGAGAAATCGATCAGAAGCGCCGTGAAAATGGTCAGATTCACCGTATCCGCGTCTCTGGCTGCAATGCGCGCTCCCGACACAGGGGGAACAGATTTTCACGGGGGAACAGAATTTCTCACAAGACCTGTTAATAATTCCTGTAATGCTGGCACCCAGTGGACAGATTGTACTCCAGCAATTTTGCTATTTTTAATCAATCAATCGGATTTATTTATTTATTTAGCACATTTAAGCTACAAGAAAGTTAAAAGTTCTATATATATTTAAAAGCACAAATATACTAAGTAATAGAACATACAGTGAGTCAACAATCGAAACTTA
>NW_006803161.1:0-1790 GCF_000485575.1 Poecilia formosa
ATCTATCTATCTATCCATCCATCCATCCATCCATCCATCCATCCATCCATCCATCCATCCATCCATCCATCCATCTATCGAAAGAAAGAAAGAAAGAAAACAACAAATAAAATGAATTATGAAGTCTCTATCAACAAAATTGTCCTTCAATATGAAAAAAACTGGATGGAAATTATTGAGTTTGTTTTCATTCATCATGCGATTAATTGATTTATTGATCATTGTGATTAAAATATTTTTAATAATTGGCTTTTATTTCAACCATCCCTCCTGAATTTGAAGTCCAAATAATCAGAATCTGTAAATCATGCTCGTCAAACAAGATGGCGGCCTGCAGAGCGCTGACATCACCAAGGAGTCCGCTGGTGAAAATCTTGATTTAGCAAAAATTAATTCTTCAAAACCAAAAAATAAAAAAAACCCCAGAAACAGTTATAAAAACACCACATTGTTCTTTATTATTATTAACATAGTCTTGCAAATTGGCTATGGCTAGATACACCGTGATGCAGGCATTAGATTGTTTTGATGTATGTTTTTTGTATCAAGTAAAGTTAGAATAAAAAATATAAATATATTTATAAAACCTGATGCACAGACACACACATAGATATTAATAATTAATTAAAAACATACATGCACACAACAGATTACAGAAAATGATGTAGTAGGTATGCCGGGCCATTTGGTGGCGCTGTGGCACTCTCTACACGAAAAGAGCAAACGACAAAAAACTCTTACGATTTTTTTTCTTCCAGCTAAATATAAATATAAATCAAAAGGAAGAACTGTGATCAACACATTTAATAACTTTTAAACAGAAATCCACATTTTAAATTTCATTTTTTACAAAAAAAACATAATTATTCAACCACATATTAAAATCTACTTTGCCTAATATGTACAACAATACCAGGTTAGACTTTGAGCAACTTGGTAAAACTGTATTGTTTAACATTAAATCATGCTTGGCTGCAACTGTATCAATGGCAGCTCTTCTTCTTCTATTCAGTGTTTGTAGCTTCTTGGCGCAGCTCCGCTCTCCTCCTACTGGAAGCTTCACAGCATCAGTTCTGCGTTAAGCCGGCTGATAACTTGGGTCGAGCGCGGGGTCACGATCAAATCAGGAGCCAGGAGTTAGGGCCGAAGGGCCTTGTCCGTTTTTAGCAGTGTGAAGTCTTAACCTCCCCGTGGCTCCAGTCCTCCACTGATGTTGCTTCTGCATCTTCTTGTTGGCTTGATTTCAGCACTGGAGACTAAGATCCCCCTGTTGCTCTTTTCACAGGTTTTTATACTTTCTTATCCCAAGAATGTGTTTGTAGCGATGGCCTATGTGACCTCTCATCCATTAGCTCAGTGGTTCCCAAACTTGTCCTTCTGGGCCCCCCCAGTGGTTTCCAAACTATTTCTGGCCCCCCTATGGCTTACAAATAGCTGTCTGGTTGAACGATGTGTGTGAGCGAAGGGGATGAGGGGGTGGATTCTTAGAGACTCCCTGTTATACTCAGCCCCGGCTCCAGACCAACAAGGAGGGGAATCAACTTTTTGGGGGGCAAAATGAATCGTAGCTGAACATAGACAACATTAGCTTACAAGCTACTTGTTAACAAGCTTAAGTTAATGTATTGATATTAGCTAGCTAGTCATCTTTTAGCTAACATTAGCTAGTCATCCTTTAGCTAACATTAGCTAGTCATCTTTTAGCTAACATTACCTGCATCCAACAGCTTTACTCAACTCAGTCGGTTAGTTTGGAGGGAAAAACTGTGAAAAGTTCTTTGCGTTTTGCT
>NW_006803162.1:0-1789 GCF_000485575.1 Poecilia formosa
ATTCTCCATGATACATAAACAGTTTAGTTTCTGTTAGTTCTGTCAAGATGCAAGAAGGGGCAAATTTCTATTTATATTGGTCAATCGTTTTATTTTAAATATGCTGTAGGAGCCGTAGTTTGACGATTGTTATAAATATCACCACGCTTTGCGAACACAGGGGATTAGCTCAGTTTTTGTTGCTTGTTTTTAGGAATTGCAGCAGTGCGCCACAATAAAGGTACAATAAAGCTGATAAACAGGTGAAGAACCAAACTAGCTAGAACCACTTCTGACTGACTGACAAGCCAAACATCCAATAAAAGTTCCACCAAGCCACTACTGAGGCACTGGGGTCAAGTTTCTGGACACAGGCAAAAGAAGGTCCAATTTCCAAACTTATTGATTGTTCTTGGTGATTTATTTTCCTCATTCACCAAACAATTACAGAGATCAAACTATCATTTATTCTCATGCTACCACTCTTGCTCTGGTAAAAACCATCGGCCCCAAACCCAAATGCCTGCTGGTCCTTCACCAGGCCCCTAAGCTTATAGAAAGTGGACTGACCCACATTACTTCCTGTCTAAATTTAGAAAATAAATAAGACAAATAATAAAACAAAAAATAAATAAAATCAACAATTGTCAACCTACAAATAAACTCTGTAAATAATACAAAAAATAGAAATTTAAGAATAAAGTAACAAAATTCAAATGGATAAAGAAATAAAGAAAAAATAGCTCCAACAACCTCTATTCCGCCTTTTCTCGCTCTGTATGTCGGTATTTCGCACGACCCTGGATAGTTTACGTGCTCTAACGCCGATGCAGACGAACTTTACACGTCCACACCAGAGTCAGCGAGCATCCAGAACTAAAAACAAAAACATTCCCCCAGAACACACAACCGCTGCAAACAGAATTCCATTAACGAAGTAAATTATCTGTAACGCACTTAAACTCAGATCCGCCTAGTTAGTATGGGAAACAATGCAGAGATAAGCAGATGCTTACAAGTACTACAATATATCCACCAATGCTGCTGCCTCGCGCTCTGTCCTTCTCTCGCACTTCCCGCTACTTAGCAGTGGGTGTCAGGTTACATTGTGTTGCATTCAATGTTGTTGGAAAAAAGAATTTCATGCGCTTAATGTCCAATTTGCCATAACTATTTATTGAATTCATTGTCGCTAGCTGGGGTGGCAACAGGGGTGGCAAGGCTCTCGTTTGGGGTGGCAACTGCCACCCCATGCCACCCCAGTAGATCCGCCCCTGCACTTTGTCACTTTGACCAGCAGAGGCTCAGCATTTAGAATGAGGCATAACAAGCATTGGACTGAGAAATAGTTCCCTATGATGAGCCTCAGCAGACGCTCATTTCCACCAGGTGTTTGCTAATTCCTGCTGCTGCTAGTTTGGAGGAGCTTGTGATGGGAGGGGAGGTTCTGTTGGGAGTGGCCTCAGCTGGAGACTGCAGCTCCAAGGAAGAGCTTTGGGTAAACAGGCAGCACTTAGCGAGAGCAAGTGTTTAAGAACTCCAAATGGTTGAGATTCAATTATTTCTCAAACATGCATAACAGAATCAAAGCAACACTCCAAAGCAATGGGTATATTTTTCATGAGGGAACAACAGGATATAAAGATGAAAAAAAGTTGACTTGACATAATTGTTAAGTCAAACTGACTGTTTTTGATTGGAACTTTGAAACTGATCATTTTTAACTAACTGACTCAGAATGAGGACAAAACTTCCCTCCTTGCTCTGTACCGTCACTGAAAGGACAACACAATTTCAGATGGAAAAATAT
>NW_006803163.1:0-1787 GCF_000485575.1 Poecilia formosa
TCTCCATGGTACTGAACATTATATTCTCATATGTGAGAAAAGTAACAAAAGTTTACCGCTCTGTACCTCATCATCACCGATGTTTCTCCTCTCTAAAAACATGGAAGATGAATTCTTACTTTGTACATAATGTTAATCCACAGTATTCAGCCACGCCCCTAACTCCTCCCATCCACAGCGGACTGACTACTGACCAGCTCTCCGTCTCACGGGTCCGAAAAGCCTCTAATTCCAGAGTATTACCGCAGATAAGAATTTAGAGAACTTTTGTTTAAGCTGGGCGCGGGAAAGATTCGTCTAAGCTCTAACTACCTACATCCAGACGTTATGCCCCGCTTCTGCCCATGATTCAGACAATCGGAGTAGCCCTGCCAGTGTCTAAACCCATGAACCACATCTGTTAACGGTAGTTCTTCCCCTAATAATTAACGTGCACTTGTTACCGGCTTAGATAATTTTAGCGACTAGGAATAAGTCACAGGGACATTATTTATCTGAACTAAAGAACGTACGAAGCCACCTATTATACTTAGGACCTCAAACACTGACTTTATGTTGACCAGAAGAATTAAATCTAAATGACTCAATTAATTTAATTGTCCACAACATCAAATTAGACTTTAGTATTTTATTAGCAAGCTTTAGCAGGGGAAAAGACATACAGCATTTCAATGAAAATTAAGAAATTAAAACTTTTAAGAATTATCAGAAATCACTCCTACTGTTAACCCTACACTGTGTCTTAATCTAAATAGAGGCTTTGGGGGAGGCAGTATTACTCAAACCCAGATGCAGAGACGATCTTGGCAGCAGAAAACTTTAACGTCCATGGATGGAGTCCTGTCTTTGTCTTGGCAGAATCCTTTTAGAATAAATCCAAAGTTGAACTGGTGAGGTTCAACTTTTGTGGATAAAGAACTCAGTTCTTGGTATATTCCCCATGTCCACTGCAGCATCATTGTAATCCTTTGGGTTGAGCGTGGGGCAGCAGTCGAATCAGAATCCCGGGTTGTGGGTAAACGGATCTTGTTCCTTCCTTGTGCAGCAAACAGTCTCATCGCGCCAGGGTATCAGCAAGCAACCCTTCCTTTGGTCTGCATCTCCATCTGCTCGTCTCGAATGCTGCGGAACGAAGAACCTCAATCCTCCTGTCTGGTGTCTCTTTATTCTTATCAGCAGCCACACACTTTCTTTCCTCATGGACGTTTTTACTTGACGTCAACTGTTCTTTAGTTAGCCTCAGACTACAGATGAACTTTATTTCTCCTGAGCTGCACTTTCAGTTCCCCGTCTGAATTCTGCACCTGTTTCCTCCGTACTGACTGCTTGGACAGATGATCTAATACCCATCACCATCTTGAAGACATGATGTCTGTTCTAATGACCTAATGTCTTGGTTACCTCTGCTCTCCTATCAGTTCCTCTTTTCCCCTGACCTTTCACCTACCGTCTACCTCCAACACATCAGTGACCTTTAGTTACAGTTACACATTTTACACCATTTCAAGTTCAATGTCAAAATCACATTTATAACCTTTTAGTTTCTCTGATTTAGCATTCATTTATAATTTTATAATAACCATTACTTATTAGTTACTCTTATTATAATCATGATATGAGTTATTACAGACATTTCCGAAAAGAAACCAAGAATAATTCATTATTCTAATTATTTGATACCATGTTACAGTTACTTCTTTCACCTTTAAGTACTTCCATAAGTATAAGAGTAAATATTCTTATAATCAAACCAACATCAACCACTGGTTAAACCAATATTAATTATT
>NW_006803164.1:0-1786 GCF_000485575.1 Poecilia formosa
TTTTTTGATAACTTTTAAAGCCCCCAAATGTCAAGAACTAAATGATCACATTTAACAAATACAATTTCTCAGCTTTATAGGCATGAAATCCCTCCAGTCTTTAATTCTAGTTTAGGGTTGTTGTAAAATATTTTAGTAATCGAGAAATCTATCAACTATTCTTACGATTAATCGAGTAATCAGATATAAAAAAGATATAGTACAACATTGGTAAATCTAATATAACAGCAGTATGACTACCACATATCAACATCAGTCCAATTTGTCAGTTTAGCTTCCCCAACAATAACTTTTCTGGAGTTTAGAAAATTAACTCTTAACAATAATAGCTCATGTTACAAGTTAACCTGAAGAAAAAATAAAAAGCGACGGGATTTAACACCTTCATTCATCACAAACAGAAACTCGTCTACCAGCTACGTGCCGCCACAATGAGCTCCGCCAACATTTGTTGAAGCTGGGATGATATGAAATCAATGTTCCGGTTCATCCGTAAAGCTAAACTTACGTTATCTAACGCGCAGCCGCCCGCAGTGTTCAGTCTATCCCCCCGCCTGTATAAATACTCCTGCAGCGCTTACTCTTCCCCACTGTTCGCTCTGAACCGCCACCAGGCAGCAGCTCCAGGATGAGGAAAGACTACAAGGCATCGCGCCAGTCATTTAAAGGATGTTTATTGGTCCCCCGATAAACGACAAAGACCCAAACATCATCATCTACCAATAAAATCCTCAAGCCAAACTTGAAAACTGGACGTTATGCTGCTAACACTTAGCTTTCGTCAACAACTCAGGCGGAAGTGAGAGCTCTGTGCAACGCAAGTAAGCTGCCTGGAACATGGAGCATTAAATAATAAAATATAACTTTGTGAAGCTTCGAGGAAGGTAAATTTTCCTCAAGGAATTTAAATAATCGAGGTACTTGAATCACTTGAGGAATCATTTCAGCCATATTCTATTTTTAACCAATTCAATTTTATTGTGAAACTAAATGTAGAACATATGGAAAACAATTCTACGACTCTTCACCTGTGTGAATCAACATGTGCTGAGTTAAACTAACTTTGTGACGAAAACTTTTTCCACAGGTCGCACATGAAAACGGCTTTTCACCAGTATGAATAATCATATGCTTAGTTAAAAGCTGTTTTAGATTGAAACTTTTTCCACAGGTCACACATAAATATGGCTTTTCACCAGTGTGAATCCTCATGTGCCGAGTTAAGTTCGGTTTTAGACTAAAACTTTTCCCACAGGTCACACATGAACACGGCTTTTCACCAGTATGAGTCATCATATGCCGAGTTAAATTATGTTTTTCAGAAAAACTTTTTCCACAGGTCACACATTCAAACAGCTTTTCACCAGTGTGAATAATCATATGCTTAGTTAAAAGCTGTTTTAGATTGAAACTTTTTCCACAGGTCACACATAAAAATGGCTTTTCACCAGTGTGAATCCTCATGTGCCGAGTTAAATTCGGTTTTTGACTAAAACTTTTTCCACAGGTCACACATGAAAACGGATTTTCACCAGTGTGAATCATCATGTGAAGAGTTAAACTCCGTTTTAAACTAAAACATTTTCCACAAGTCACACATGAAAATGGCTTTTCACCAGTGTGAATCATCATGTGAAGAGTTAAACTCCGTTTTACACTAAAACGTTTTCCACAAGTCACACATGAATATGGCTTTTCACCTGTGTGAATTACCGTGTGCTGAGTTAAATGATGTTTTAGACTAAAACTTTTTCCACAGATGACACATGAGAAAGGTCTTCTTTCC
>NW_006803165.1:0-1786 GCF_000485575.1 Poecilia formosa
GCTGTTAAAACAATATTAAATATTGATTCTCGTAAACATTTCTATATTGCTGTGCTGATTTTCAGAAAATTAAGTAAAAAGCATAGAGCAAACCAATCATAAGCTGATGTCACACTGCGTCCCGTCTTGCTCTGTGTTCTGCTGTATTGAAAAGCGTGGATTACACGGGTCTAAAGCAGGCGTCTGCAGCTCCAGTGCTCCAGTGCCGCATTATGCAGCCCTGAATCAAACAGCTGAATTACCTCCTTAGTATGTTCAGAAAGTTTAGCAAAGGCCTGATTATTAATTATTCATTTGAGTCATTTTAAGCATCAAAAAGTTGCAGGACATTTGTTGACGCCTGATCTAAACACGAGGAAACAAAGAGGATTTTGTGGATCATCCAGTCAGGTCTTGTTTCTAAAGTAAGTGTGAGGTTTTTCAAGAGCTTCTGGTTTTCAACAGTGTGTGTTCATCAGGATCAAAGGTGTGAAATTAAGTGCTTTCTTGTGTCAGGATTTTTGCCGTCACCATCTCAATTAATTAATTTTTTTATTTTTATTTTTACAGATCAATTAACTGTTAGTGAATGGAACTTCAGTGCTATATTGGCACTCCTGAGTGGTCAGATAGTGTGGCCTGTCACGTTAAGTTTCAAGCATCTGGCATGTTGAGGTGGGTAAATCTTCATCAGTGCATTTGTGTTCTTGATTGATTATTACTGGAATATTTTAGTTTGTCAGCTGACTAGTTGTGCACAGCAACATATAGAAGAAGGTGCAACACTGTGTTGAGGTATTTTATGAAAACAGGAAAAAATCTGACAATTTCCTCTGTCTTCCCATTTAAAGATATTTAAGATATAGGGAAATGGTTAGGAATGTGAAAACTTTTTTTTTAAAGTGTGGCTTTTTAAAACCTTGTTGTACTTTGACAGTAGTCCTAGTCCAATCCTTACTTAGACTGAAGACCTCAAAGGAGCAAATTATCACAATCTAAAACAAACCTAGAAAAAAAAAAACATTTAGCAAAATCTCAATTTGGATTTTTCATCACATTTGTAAGCTCACAAACTGGACTTTTACACACATCAGTTGCATAATTGAGTCTTTCTTATAAGATTGTCATTACTCTGTTCTGGTAATTCAAAGAGACGTTTCTGAGTCACTACACAGATCAAAAACCTCAGGCGAAAACCAATCTTCATTAAAATGGGGGTTAAGACTGCTGCAGACTTACCAGTGAGGAACAACAACAGCCGCCTCAGTAAAATATTAGATCAGGGGTGTCCAAAGTTGGTCCTCGAGGGCCGGCATCCTGCACGTTTTAGTTCTCTCCCTGGTTTTACACACTTGCATCAAATGATGGCTCGTTAGAAGGCCTAAGCAGAACACTGACTTGCTGAGGAGGTTGTTACAACCACTAGGGAGAGAACTAAAACATGCAGGATGCCGGCCCTCGAGGACCGACTTTGGACACCCCTGTATTAGATCAACTTAAATGAAAACAGTCAAAATTTAAAGGCTTCTATGAGTGGTTTATATCAACTGCCTTATTAAAGGTTGACACAAGCTAAAACGTGGAGCAATGTTTTCCTCAGAGAAAGGAGCTTTGATTAATGAGTCCTTTTGCCTTTTTGTTAGCCATTGGAACCCGTCACACCTGTCCCATTGATCTGATGGGAAGTTTTCAGACCCAAGGTCCTCACTGTGCCATCCAATCCAAGAGTAGCATTTACTGTTGAAGCAATTGTTTTCAATATTTTCTTTTCAAACCATAAAGCTGCATTACACTCCCAGAAAATCAG
>NW_006803166.1:0-1780 GCF_000485575.1 Poecilia formosa
GTAATTTTTAAACTGAGCAGTAATTTTACATCCATGGAAACTCAAATGTAATATTTAAAACTTCAATACATAAAATAAATGATTTAACATTATGAAGTGTTGTTTAATTTATTTTTAACATTGTATTTTTATACATTTATGCTAATGGTGCCCAAGTCTAGTTTTCCAGAGCTACCATCTGCAGCTTTAGATGGTTCCTTCTCTAACACACCTGGATCATTGACTCATTATAAGCCTCTACAGAACTGAATGAGGGAAGTCAACCTTTTGTCTGGGGTGTTTTAGCAGGGATGCCCTCCTGATTTGTACCGTCAATGTGGCCCGTTGAGGGGGGCCAATATGCTGAAGTGGCCCTTGGTGAAATTGAGTTTGACACCCTTGACTTAGAGAATTGATTGATTATTAAGTATTTTTGATCTGACTGATAAACTGTAATTTTAAGTTTCCTTGTTGCTTCGTTGTTTCCTCTGTTTGAATGAGACATAAATCTGAACTTCTCTGTTCACCTAAAGGTTCTGATGATGGTGAAATAAATAAACATATTTCTGAGCCGATGTTCTCCATAAATCACCTTCAGAGCTGCTGCATCCTGCATAGACAAAACCATACAACTAAACTGACTTACAAGCACTTTTTCAGAAAGATATAGGAGTTTGTTTTCAGTAAATAATATTGACAATATTATTGTCAATATTAATTGACAATATTTTTGTCAATTAATATTGACAAAAAAAAATACTAGATCCATTGTCAAATTATTTCACATATAACGAGATATTGTGTTCGTGTTTTTAGTGAAATAATCTCCCAGTGGAACTAGAACTTTTTCATTAATATTAAGGAATTATTTACTTAAAACAAGATTATATGTCTTGCTGAAAAGTTACTTGCAAGTTCTCTCATTTTAAGTGGATGAACATATTTGCACTAAAAACCAAAAATGTTTTTACAAAATCTTAATAAAAGAACATATTCATATAGTAAGCACATATGAATGTGCTTACTATATGTGCTTAAAACGTGTTCACTTTTACTCAAGTTAATGAGTAAAAGTCACTTTTACTAGAGTACATTTCTTTGTACCTTAACTTCAGTAAACGTGTCGCAATGTAAACGTGATATCAGTGAGATTCCAGTTATTACATTATTACATAATGTTAAATTCTTTTACTGAACTTCGAGGTGACTTGTTAGTGTTTGATAAGACGGACATCCTGTCCTCGGCGTTCTGCGGTTAGACGTTCCCAGAGTTCAAAGGTCAGCAGCAGAGCATGGCTGAGGGGTTGAGCTGTCAGTCCCGTTCAGCCGTCTGAACCTGCAGCCATCAATCTGTCGCAGGCAGTCAGCGCCGACGCGCTACCTAGTCACCTTGGAGAGGGCTGAGAATGAAATCAATTCAAATGAGAGTCAAATTTAGTTCCTCTCAGCTCCGGTTGACCTTAAGTCTGCCAACAGAAGTGTAAGTTCCTTCGTTTCCTTCGGGGACCGTCCTCAGCCTTTTTAAACAGAATCAAATTTAAATCGAACTCGATAGATTTGCTGCTCCGCAAACTGGATGATGTCGATGCTGCTCGAACAGAAAATACATCCAGAACTTTGGGATACTTTACGTTACAGAGATTAATATACTGTAAGTGAATAATTAATGACTTTGTCTCAAGTTTTGAGCTAAAAGGACGGTTACCATGGAAACATTATGTTGTAACCACAAAGCTGAGTCTGAGCTGAGGTTAGTTAGTCTCACTAGTCGGCTTACTGTGAGTCCAAACTGCAAAAACAC
>NW_006803167.1:0-1778 GCF_000485575.1 Poecilia formosa
ACAAACACAGAAAAGTTGATTACACCGAAGAATCAACCTCTGGATTAAAAACCAACATAAAGGTGAGTTTCTGTACTTAACCTGTTTTAAAAAAAAAAGCTTTTTTTTAAGCTGTAATTTTGGAAATACTGATTTGGTTTAGAGCAGCTTTGCAGGATTTAAAAGATAAGAATTAACTTTTTACACTGTGATTCCTGGATACATGTCTTTCATATGTGTTTGTTTTTCTCTTTGTTGTTTATTTTTTATTTATATTTACATATTATGGAAATCTAAGTTGGAATGCATTGTAGCTGAGGAAGTGATTGTTGCTCTGCAGATCATTTCCATTGTTCTGGTGATTTACCATCAGCGTGTCGTTGCACTCTACATGCAAACACATAAAATTATGAGTTGCACAATTAATCTATCAATAAGAACAGAGCTGTCATTTATTCCAAAAGTATATTTGCAATGAATTTACAATATATTTAAATCTAAAAGCTCACCAGTGGAAATCATTTTCATATATTTAGTGTTTTTTTTTTTTCTTTTTTCTAAACATAACTAGTGAGTCTGCTTTGGTTTTAGTTAATTCTTCTGTTGATGAATCAGCCAGGAGATAAAATAAGTCATTTGGTTGCAGTAACTAACCAGAAGAGTATCAGGGCCACTGAAAAAAGAGTCAGAACTCCAAGTCTAATAAAAGGTGAAAAATTTTGACATAAAATCAGAATTTGGAGAAAAAAGTCACAATTCTACTTTAGCGGATTAGGCCCCCTGAAAAAACATAATTCTGACTTTAATCTAAGAATTCTTAGGAAAAATTGAGATTTCTTTTTTTTTCTCTTCCATACAGTGGAACTTCAGTGAATGAATGCAACAGAAACAGGTTAATGCTTCTGATAATATACAAAAACAACCATTTGTATTAGTAAACAACACAAACTCATAAATTCCCGTCATTTTTGTCTCTATAGATTTTAACCTTCTTTCTTCTCCTGCAGCCTCTGCTCACCGAACCTCATCCTCTCCACCGTCATGTCATTGAACTACTCTGATTCCCTTAACGCCACTCATGGCGACCCCTCGCTCTCGACCTCTTCGACCATCCATGACCTCATGTTTCAGTGTTTGAACTCAGGAGTTGGCTCTTTGAGCATCACTGCCTTCGCTGCCATGTGTTTCCTCCTGCTCCTTCCTCTCTGCGCCTACGTTCTCCACCTGGGACGCCAGCGACTGCAGCAGCAGCGTCCGAGCACGGCGACCAGCCACTCTGATGTTTTCACCTACAACATGGCCGCCATCGAGCTGATGAACGTGATGGGCTCTGTGCTCTGCTGCTGTGGCGTCCACGCTCGTGTTTCCGTCTTGGTGATGATCGGCGTCTACCTTTTCTCTGTCACCTTTTCGGCGCAGCTGCTGTTCCACGTCCTCACCTGTGTGGAGCGCCACCTGGCCGTCGTTCACCCCGTCGTCTACCTGGGCTTAAGGAACTCCAACGCCGTCGCAATGAGGAACCTGGTCGTTGTGTTTTCCTGGCTGCTGTCCTTCACAGGGACAGCTGTCATGTCTTTGGCCAGCCACACTGTGATCACCATCGTGTCTTTTTGTATCGTTTCGTTTGCCGTGGTCGTCATCGCCTTCTGCAGCCTTTCTCTCCTCTGGGTTCTGGTCCGGTCGGGACCCGGAGAAGGCGGAGGAGAAAAACATCGAGTTGACCAGGTCAAACTGAGGGCTTTCCACACCATCATGGCCATATTTGGAGTGCTGCTGCTGAGGTTTGTGGGGAATATTTA
>NW_006803168.1:0-1776 GCF_000485575.1 Poecilia formosa
AATTAAGGGCTTTTGGTTTTAAGAAACACAAACTTAGTTAGTAGAAAATATCTTTCACTAATATGTTTCTTACTGGGCAAACCTTTTGAATTGTTTTGTTTTTCTCTCCACATGCATATCCATGTCTTTGTGTATGAATGCTCTTTCTTTTAATCCAGGACTCAGGGATTGATATCGGAAACATCTCAGAGAGAAAAGCATTGAGGAAGAGACTGCAGTGCAAAACTTTCCGCTGGTACCTGGTCAACATCTACCCCGAGATGAGGATGTACAGCGACACCATCGCATATGGAGTTGTAAGCTTTCCTTTCCTTCACAGCTTTAATCCCGTGTCTAAAATAAACCAGAACATGCCTATAGCTGTGCCCAAGCAAATCCTTTAAATCCACCATGCTGCTTTGATGATGCATAAATTTACTGCACATTTTACGTTGCTTTGCTTGCATGTTTTCATTGGATTTTTTTTGTTCTTTGCATTGATAAAGAGATAAATTAACTAAATCTAGCTTTATACGTGAAAAACATTCCCTTGAAGGGCTTTGCAGCCACGTTTGACAGAAGTACTGACAGCCAGCAGGACAAGCTGGCTGCGCTTCTATTTACCCATTTCTAGTTGTTCTCAAATAGCTTTATTTCCACAGTCCTCCCACCTTGCATCAATACGATGCATCCTAACACAGACTGGCACACAAACTGCACTGTAAAAGCAGAGATTTTTTTTTTGTGTCCTATGGATATTTTTATATATTTTATAACCTGACATGCAGTGGACTTACACAGAGGAAGAATAAACCGGCGTCTTTAGAATAATTTGTTCAGTTGAGTTTACTTCATTATTCTACATTTGTCACAGGCAATTGATGGTCTGCAGTCGGTCCAGATGGCTTGAGGATTTGTTACATGCTGCTGAATGTTGACCTCATTTAATGCAAGAGAGAACAGGGTTTTGTTTTGTTTTTTTACTATAATCTATGATGACATTTTGTTGTTTAAGTTTTCCGCAGAACTAAAGTGAAATAATTCTGTCATGCTAACCTGTCTTGTGATTTTAATTTGAGTTGAGTTTTTTTTCTTTTTCTTTTTTTTTTTTTTTGCCAGGCATTGTGTTTTTTTTTCTTCTGGATATTTTGCAGGTTTAAATGAAGTATTATAAACATAAATTGAAACAAAAGTACCAGTTTAAGGAAACACATTCTCCTCTTAAATGTTAACTTTACTCTACGTTAACATTTAAGACCATGCAAGCAGTTTTGTAAATTGTTACTTTGGTTAATGTGGTTAAATAGATATCATAAAATTATTTCAAAGTATTTTTGCATTTATATCTTTAAAAAGTGCATAATGAAATACTTACATGAGAATAAGATAATTTAAAAATAGTTTTGCTTGAAATAACAATCTGGAAGGATTTTTATTTATTTTTTTAAAGAAATTACATGAAGGTACATGAACAATAAAGGATTCCTGAAACGGTTGAGGCTGAGTAGGCGCTATTGTATTTTGCTCCTATCTGATGTTTGGATAACTTAAAAAACAAAATAAAACAACAAATATTTTTATTGTTGCGCTCAATAGTTTAGCACCACAAAGGGCTTTGGAACTGAAAATTGTATTTTGTCAATATGTGGTTTTCCATATAACTGATTACTTAATTACAGGCCAAGCAATAAACTCAATTAAATTTTTTAATCAAGTCCCCCTACAAGTAATTTAGTTTTTTCTTTCTCCAAATCCTACAATGTGAGCTATAAATGATAACAAACCCATTTAAACCCA
>NW_006803169.1:0-1776 GCF_000485575.1 Poecilia formosa
GTGTCCAAAATACAACCTTAAACCTTCATCATTGTGTCAAGCCTCTGTTAGCTCTGTTTTTTAAAATACCTGTTTGGTTCCACACAGATTTCCCAGATGGACTGAGGAACTCGATGTAGACACTGTTCAAAAATGTGCTCATATACTATCATATCAACAAGTTAGAATATTTATGTCAATGAGGCTTATTATTATTATTATTATTACTACTACTATTTTCTTTTTCAGATTAAAAGTAGATTTTCAGAATGGCAAAGTATGTTTAACCGGTGTTAAACATACTTTAAATTAAGCCTAGATTTCTGTATTAAAAATGCAAAAAATCTAGGCTTCTGCATTTCTCATTGGTCTGATATAATATTCTAATCTGAAATGTCATGTTTTCATCAGCTGGAAGCAAAAAACACAATTAACAGAAATAAAGACTTGAAAACATTAGTCTCTGTTTAATAATCTGCATAATGTGTCTGTCTTAGTAAAAATGCTCAATTTTCTAATGTGGTAAATATGACTGTAAAAAAGTCATGGCGGTGGAAGTTGTGCTTTTATTAACTGGAAAACCAATTTTTAAAAATGTAGTTAAATGAAACATTTTCAGAATGAAGTTCATTTAAATGATTGTGATTTTTTTTCCTTTTTTGCAAAAAGCAAAGTGATCATTTGCTTTTTTAAATACTGTATTGTCTTTGGATCACTATTTTCTTTGGACTCGTTTGAAAACATTGTATAATTTTTGTAGCTTATGGTGATAATTGTTTTTAACTTACTCAAATTTTGGAATACAACATGAATTACATTTCTAGCTTATTTTTTTGTTTTATTTCATTTATTGAAACATGTTCACACAGTAATACATGTGAAAGAAAAAAACATGTTTTTCTCCAAATAAATTTAAAATCTACATATAAACTAATTAGAATGAGTTCTTGCAAATATTAAATTTTCTTATAATTAAAGTACATTTTTTATTGTGAATCTGAGCTAATATATGTAGTTTTTTATGGAAGTTTGCCAATTAGTTTTGTAAGTCAACCCAACCAAATGTGGTATTAAAAAGTAGAAAAAATTCTCAGTATCCAGAGTTTATTGGATAAGCTACTTATTATTTATATGTTCCAGTGTAATGCAAGTATTAGCAGGGCTTTTTTTGTTTTGCCTACACAAGAATATACAAATTAACAGTTCTGCTAATTAACATGTTAAATTTAGCATTTTAATTTCCCAGTTTGCAGATTCTGTTTTCTCAAAATCTGATCTAATTAACACCAACAAGTAGTGCATAAAAATGCTTATGTTGAAAAACATGCACGGACAGTGTAAGTGTGATCCAATAAGAGTCTCCCAAACACTCGCCCCGATGGACTTGTGATAAAACTGTCACTCCATGGGGTTTGTTATGGCTCTTTTAAAACTATCTGTAGGTATTTCATCTTTTTAACACTGGTTGTCTAATTCCAGGATGGCGTCTTGCTCTAGATTGTAAATCTGCCAGTGTTTTTTTTAGCTGCTTAGGTGAAAAAAGATGATTACATCCACCACACCACATTCCTAGTGATATCAAAGCATATCTGCTGACAAACTGATGCTAAAGAAACAAACATGGTTGCTGGTAAGGTGCCCAGGTAGTCCACTTTAGATAAGCTAATAATGTTAGACTGATGATTAACATCATGCTTTGAGATAATTCTACATTTGTTGAACAAAACTTTTTCAAATCTTTTATGTTAACATGAGTAACTTAAAAAGTTAGACTTTTAGAAAATTGTACAAAAACTT
>NW_006803170.1:0-1776 GCF_000485575.1 Poecilia formosa
GCTATTAAGCTTGCTTTGGAGGAATGGCGGCACTGGCTGGAGGGTTCGCAACATCCTGTGCTGGTCTGGACGGATCATAAAAACCTGTCTTATCTGCAGTCCGCTAAACGCCTCAACCCCCGCCAATCACGTTGGTCCCTGTTTTTCTCACGTTTCAACCTGTCCATATCCTTCCGTCCAGGTTCCAGGAACATAAAACCAGACGCCCTTTCCAGAATGTTCTCCCCAGATGAGTCCGAAAAGGTTCCAGCCACCATCTTGCCTCCCAGCTGTACCGTGGCTACCTTGACATGGGAGGTTGAAGGTCTTATTCAGCAGGCTCTACAGTCCGAACCTGATCCAGGTACTGGTCCCCCGAACAGAATGTATGTTCCTCCCTCCGTTAGGGCCCGAGTAATCCATTGGCTACACACCTCTAAATTCTCAGCCCATCCTGGGATCAGTCGCACCATTGCTCTTGCATCTCGTCGTTTTTGGTGGCCCTCTCTCCATAAGGACATCAAAGAATATGTCCTGGCCTGCCCAATTTGTGCCAGAAACAAACCTTCACATCAGCGTCCTGCTGGTCTGTTACAACCCCTCGCCATCCCCAGACGTCCTTGGTCCCATATTTCCATAGATTTTGTTACTGGATTGCCCCCCTCCAAGGGCATGACAACCATCCTCACCATTATCGACCGCTTTTCTAAATGTTGCCATCTCATTCCCCTCAGAAAACTGCCTTCAGCTCTCCAGACCGCTCAACTCTTGATAAAACATGTATTCCGACTCCATGGTATCCCTGTTGAAATCCTGTCTGACAGAGGCCCGCAATTTACCTCTCAGGTTTGGAAACAGTTTAGCGCGGCTCTTGGAGCTAAGGTGTCTCTCACCTCTGGTCATCATCCTCAAGCCAACGGTCAGTCTGAAAGGATGAATCAAGAACTCGAGAACACTCTCAGATGCGTTACTTCCTCCAATCCTGTCATCTGGTCTCAGTTTCTGCCCTGGGTGGAGTACGCACATAACTCTCATGTTTCTGCATCCACTGGGTTCTCTCCTTTTGAAGTGTCCCTAGGTTATCAACCACCATTGCTGTCTACTGATGAACACCAAATTGCTGTCACCTCGGTTCAGCACCACATCCGCCGCTGTAAGTCAATTTGGAATAAGACCATTTCTGCACTCAATCGTACTGCGGACTTGAATCGGCGTGTGGCTGACCGCAAGCGGCGTCCTGCACCACTATACTCACCTGGACAAGAGGTTTGGCTATCCTCTAAAGACATTCCGTTGAAGTCCATGTCTAAGAAGTTATCTCCACGTTACATTGGTCCTTACGTTATTGAATCTGTCATCAGTCCATCTGCCGTTCGTCTCCGTTTGCCCTCTTCTCTTCGTGTCCACCCCACCTTCCACGTCTCTCAGATCAAGCCTGTTCAGACCAGCTCCTTGTGCCCTCCTGCCGAGCCCCCTCCTCCCGCCCTTGATGTGAACGGGCACCCGGCTTATGCGGTCCGTCGGATTGTGGCCTCCCGGCGGCGGGGTAGGGGGTGGCAGTATCTCATTGACTGGGAGGGTTATGGCCCAGAGGACCGCTCTTGGGTGCCTGGGTCCTTCCTTTTAGATTCTACTTTGATCTCTGATTTCAATGCTTCCTCCTCTTCAGTTGGACCGCCTGGTGGCGGTCATTGAGGGGGGGGTACTGTTGGGTTCCTGGGTGTTTCCTGTCTGTGGTTGGGGTTGCTGTTTCCCTGTCCATCCTTCAGGGGGCGCCTGGCAGTCATTCCTGGAGGG
>NW_006803171.1:0-1773 GCF_000485575.1 Poecilia formosa
TCTCACAATGCATTGTGGGAAGAATACATATTTCCTGTGACTTTTCATGTTTTGCTTACATAAAATTATTACTTCTCTGAATTTTGGAGTGTAAATTAAAATCCTTAGTATGAAAATTGAATTCATTTTAGAAATAAAGAATTAACAACTTTCTTCATGTTTTTTATTTTGAACCATGAGTGAGAACAACATGTGCCAAGGTTATAGTTGTCGGTCTCCGACTGAATTTCATTGACCTGTGATTTGGTCATTGCATTTCAATGTTGACTAAATTCTTTGACAATACTTTAAGATATGTATGTTACACCAGCGTGGATCTATTTATCAGGACAAATCTAAAACGCTGGAACTAAAGTGATGGGCACATTTTGGCAGGCCCCTTAAAATTTCTGCAGGAATTTTCTAGTTTAAATATAGTGTTGACAATTGGTAGCACAGCACTGCATTCATTTTTCTTGTATATAAAATCAGGCTTATATCTAGGACTTTGCGCATTATATTGATTCACAAATGCACAGACTAAGATTGACAAATGCAAAATATTCACAAATGCACAGCACGATCCACAAATGCACAAGACGAAATCGACAAATGCACAGGACAAAATCGACAAATGCACAGGACAAAATCCACAAATGCACAGGACGAAATCCACAAATGCACAGGACGAAATCCACAAATGCACAGGACAAGATCCACAAATGCGCAGGACAAGATCCACAAATGCACAGGGTTGAATCCACAAATGCACAGCACGAGATTCACAAATGCACAGAATTAGATCCACAAATGCACAGGATAACATCCACAAATGAACGGGACGAACTCCACAAATGCACAGCACGAGATTCACACTTACGAGCTCGTTCTGACTTGTGTGAATTTTGAGACTCCCCTGATGTCTCAAAATTCAGTGTTTTTTTTTATTTAATAAATGGTCTGACCCCATATTGGGGTAATCTATTTTTCGCCCAATCACATTAACCCATTCCAGCAGGGCTACAGCTTAGACCTCAGCCTGTTTGTTATAGTAATTAACGATCTGCACCTGGGCCGGTTCTCTCTGTCAGACAGTATGCTGGAGATAGTTTCCATACTTGTGAGCAGCGGCGCTGCCAGGAATCTTGGGCCCCCTGACAAAAATTAAATTGGGCCCCCCCCTCACGCAGCTGCTGTTACAATTTCTTGAGTCTATCTGACCCATCAAAAGTGTCACAATGTTAAAGGCTTGCAACTGCCTTGCTTTCTTTGGTCCAATACTGATAACTAGTACAATATTTTCTGCTTTTGAATTTTACATGCAAGAGTAAAATTCAGTATGAATACAGTTTGCATACAGTATGCAAGTAGGTTGCTTAATTTTTTTTTCTATTAGTTTTAGATTACTGAAATGTCTCTCCCCATGAGCAACAGTCATAGGCAACATACAAAATACACATGACGCAATCCAGACTTCTCAAAAAATGCTATGTAGTTGCATTTTATTCAAGCTGCAGTATATAACTAATAAAAAATATGTTTTCTCTATATTTGTTAAAGCTGTCACGATGTTGACAGTTTGTTATGAGACAGATAATCTGTGAAAACAATCAATCTCCTGCACCTCGTCCCTGAACTACTATTGCTAGCTAAAGTAATGCACCGTTCTGACCAAAACAACCAATCTGAACGAGTAGGACACTCTTAGCGCTGTCAATCAACCTCATTCACTCACTGCTAAATGTGCTAATATTGGAGAAACAATTTATTGTTACAGGAAAATCGTTTATCTGC
>NW_006803172.1:0-1771 GCF_000485575.1 Poecilia formosa
GCCCCTGTGAGTGCCCACTCTCAGACCCTGTTCTTCCCAAGTCCATCTCCTCTCCTTTTTTCCCACCACGTCTTTCCGATTCAGTGGCTAACATGAGACGGCTAATCTTGCAATGTGCACCTGCTGCAAGGATCAACAATAAGCCTGCCAAAGGGGAAAAGTAAACGGCTGGAAAACCCTTCGGCCATGTACATTTCTGTTTTCTGTCAAGTCAATTAAGCAGCAAATGACCCCTGAATCAGCTGGAATACGACACGCAGCACAGGACGCCGTTAATCCATCAAAATAATGACAGTGATTGTATCAGTCTGCTGGTTGCATTTGCACAAGCTGAAAGAATAAACAAAGTAAAAGAAGTGTGTAAACAGAGACCGCTGTGTGACAATCCTGTTTTAATCTTCAGATCTTATTGTATAAACTTGTTATTCACAGGAAACCTTTAATAAATCAAAGTGACATGATGATCTCTGGACGCTGAGGGATGATCTGAGGCTGTGGACTCACAGCCACATGAAGAGGACTACACCTGAACTGAGTGTGTGACTGACTGTAAACCTTTGTGTTCATAAATCCTCCCCAAAACAAACCACAGATCACCAGCTGAGAGACCGGGAGCCTCCGAGGAGAGACCAGGGACATGATCACAAAACAACGTAAAGTCAGCAGACAGACAGGAGGGGAGTAAGATGCTCTCACTCAGATGCAGCTGGAGAGGCTGAACCGGACCCGGGCTGCAGGTCCGGATGGGGTCAGGCCAGAACCACGAAGGGTTGGGAGTCTAACCAGGTGATGAACACAGCAGGGAAATGGTTTCTTCATGAAGCTGAAAACATTTAGGACGACCCAGAGCTGCTTCTTCAGACTGTTACAATGTGCCTTCAGTCAGAAGCTTCCTCAGTGCACCGTAACACTGGCCTCTACTGGAGATTCCTCCTGCCACAGCCATCAGCTTCTACAACAACCTTCTGGAGGATCTTAAATGATACGGTATTTACATTAGTGTTGGGATTAATAAAGTATTTATGAATTTAATTTATGGAGGAGCGACAAGAAGACAGTCACTGTTAAATGAAAACTACCTGAACAAACTGAACTGACTGCCGTACAACAGATAAATATTAAAAACTTCTTAAATCTGATGTGAAAAACACTGCAGGGTTTATTTTACTGGTACTGGTGGATTTTTGAAGATGGTCCCATCTTGGGATCATTCTTACATATTTTGATGATAAATATGGTTAATGCATTAAGAATCTTCACAATGTGTGAAAACATGCAGACACCAGCTGTGAGTCTGAGATGTTTGGAGCTCAGGACTCTTTCTGCTGCTGTGGGACAAAAGGTATGAAACTGTGACCCGCTGCATCGCAGACACACTGTTAAAGGTGCAGAACTGTACAGAACCAGAACCGGAGCCAGGCTGCTTCATGAACAGGTAGGCTGCATCATGAACAGGTAGGCTGCTTCATGAACAGGTAGGCTGCATCATGAACAGGTAGACTGCTTCATCATGAACAGGTAGGCTGCATCATGAACAGGTAGACTACATCATGAACAGGTAGACTGCTTCATCATGAACAGGTAGGCTGCTTCATCATGAACAGGTAGACTACATCATGAACAGGTAGACTGCTTCATGAACAGGTAGGCTGCTTCATGAACAGGTAGGCTGCATCATGAACAGGTAGGCTGCTGCATCATGAACAGGTAGGCTTCATCATGAACAGGTAGGCTGCATCATGAACAGGTAGGCTGCATCATGAACAGGTAG
>NW_006803173.1:0-1768 GCF_000485575.1 Poecilia formosa
GCGGTTTGTTATGGATAGGGCATTGTTTTTCTGGGTTAACAGGAATTTTCTCTGTTGATTTGACAGGAGTGCTTATTTGATCTTGTGTGACATTTGTTTTATTGACAGCAACTGGGTGTCTGACTGGTGCACCTTTTTCCTTCCTCTGAGGAGCACACGTAAGTGAGAGAGTCTTAAAACTTGGGTCATTCCTTACTTCAGCTTCTGAGCACACAAATTCTTTGAAGAAGGAGAATGGTGGGAAAGACACGTTATATTCTTTTTTAAATCTAGAACCTTGTGACATCCAGCGTTCCTGTAGAGGGTAGGGGAGCTTCTCTACAATAGGCTGGACACCTCTAGCCGTGTCCAAATAGGCTAAACCACACAACTTGCCACTTTGCTTTGCAATCTGGAGCTCTTGTAAAAGATCTGCTAGCTCTTGAAGTTTGCGGTTATCTCTGGATTAGATTTTGGGAAAAGCTTCAAGTCTTGAGAAAAGAGCATTTTCAATTGCCTCTGGTGAGCCATATATTTTGTCCAGTCTTGCCCATATTGCTTTTAGTCCATCCATAGGCTGGTTAACATTAACTGCTCTTATTCTGGCCGCATGGTCACTTGACTCCTTGCCAAGCCATTTCACCATCAGATCAACTTCTTCACTAGGTGTCAGCCCTAGTGGTTCTATAGCATTGATGAATGAAGCTCGCCATGCTTGATAATGTTCTGCAGTGTCATCAAATTTGACCAGACCAGATGTTATGACTTGGTTGCGTGCTAGAAACCTTGCCAGATCAAATGTGGGATTTCCTGGGTTTACGTTAGAGGTAGGGACAGCAGTTTTCACATTAACATTGTGCGTTGTGTCACCTCCATGGTAAGAGTTGAAGTTGGGGGATTGTTCAATGTGTCCTCCTATCATGTCTGCCTGATGAATGGGAAGAGACTTGAATTCATCTGATGCTGCATAGTGTTGCGTGGTTACAGCAGCAGGGATAGGTACTGTATATTGTTGCATGTTAACAGCATTGGGCATAGTGTTAGGTGGGTGTGAGTGAGCCCCCTCATCCTTGTAGTTGTACTGACTGAAGTAAGATGACTGCTCTTTTACATAGTCTTCTGTCCTTTTCAGTGTTCGTATGGCTACAGGGCTGCGCTCGGATGCCTCACTGTATTTTCCTTCTTCTATGTCTGCTGCTACTGCCTCAAATACTTTTGCTTCAGCATCAGCAGCTGTAACTTCCCTTTGGAGAGTGAGTGCACGCAGTGATGCTTCAAGTTTAGCCTTCTCAATCTGAATATGTGTCTCTTTTTCATGAAACTCCAATTTAGCTTTAGCTGCTTCAGCCTTAGCTCTTGCTTTAGCCGCTGCCAAACTGACTGAGGAGCACGTAGATGACCGTGAGGCTACAGAACGGACGTGGTACACTGTATTTTGATCCATGTCCTTATTTGATTGCACATCACTTGCCTTCTGTTCATTGTCTTTGTTGTCCATGGCTCAGAAGTTGTCTTTTTCCTTCGTCTACTTCTGCATGGGACGTCTTTTTACTGTCCTGGCCTCGCTAAGCACTGTGACTTTTAACAGTAACTCAGCTATACAGGTAGCTAAACACTTTCCCATCCGTCCACCAAGAAGCACTCCATTTGGTTCTTTAGCAGGGTTTAATGAGAATCGTGTAAAACTGTAACACACAAAGGTACAGAAAATGAATGCCAGCTAGGCTAACGCGCCGAGCTAACACAAGTAAAAATATCTATCGTCACATAAAACATGTCAACGGGTTAC
>NW_006803174.1:0-1764 GCF_000485575.1 Poecilia formosa
CCTGCCCTACTTCTGTTTGTTGAAGCATGCTCACAAATAATTAAAACTCTAAGCAGGATTGTAGATTTTTGTCCAGCAGGCTGCTGAGGCAAAGAGCCACCAGTCTGGTAGAAAAATCAAACAGACATTTAAATACTGTAGGTCAGGAGTGTCCAAAGTGTGGCACAGGGGCCATTTGTGGCCCTTGAAATGATTTTGATCAGTCCCTCAGCCACAAGTCAAGAACATAAAAAATGTAGCCAACAAAGTAGAAGATAACTAATAACCCCCACAATTGTTGATATTGTCTGTTTTTCTTTTAATAAGGACACAGCCCAAAGCCTTTTATATGATTTGGATCTTTAACAATTTATAGGTTTTAATAAAATGTTGTTTATTATCGAGCAGGTAAAACAAAACAAACAAAGAAAAATTACAATAAACTAATTTTTGCAGTTTTGATTAAATGAATTGTGTGACCTGTGAGGTGCTGGAATTTGCCAGTTGTGGCCCCAGGGACAAAAAGTTTGTGCACCACTGCTGTAAGTTGTCATGATGGATCCAGCTTTGACACACTCAGGTGTTCATGCGTCCATCTTGTCTGTGTGTGTTGCTGGATGACTGAGGCCAGTGAAAGGTGTTGCCCTGTGTGCAAGGGTCAGAGCAGGAGTGGCAGCTCCCACTGACACAACTAGTTCTCATTTTAACTACAGTTTGTGGAGAGTTTTATTTTTAAAAATCTATTTTTATTTTGAAAAATATTAGCATCTGCCTCCATTTGACTTCATTCCAGAAAAGACGCTTTACACAGATCTGCAGTTCAATCACCTCCTGCTGTTACTTCAACTGTACTGTTAGCACTAGCACTGTTAAACTGGAAAGTTCTATCACCCTTTGATGCAAGCAAGCTATTGTTAGATGTTAGTGGGACTGATGTTAGCTTGTCCAGTTTTCAGCAGACTGCACTTGTGGTTCACTTTGTTTATTGTTGGAGTATGCTGTACAGCGGGTTGCTATCGGTAACCAGGAATAGTTATAAAATACTGCTTCTGTTGCTACTCAGAAGAAGCACTAGAAACAGCTCTGGGGGAAATATTTTATTGCAAAGGTGAGGAATGAGGTTGAAAGTATACTAATCTTTCTTTCCATACTCTGCACATTTGATCAATTCTGACAAAAAAGTTTAACATCCAAGTATAAACTGAACTCAATCTGTAAGGAACTGGAATCTGGAACTGGCACCAGGCTGCATTAGTGCTGGTAAAAAGCCATCAATGATACCATAATAAGGCATAGTGACGGTCATCTAACAAAGATCAGTGTTTTCCCTTTCAATATATAATATAAATACATATATTTAATATCTCAGCAGACACTCTTTAAGTTTATGTCATTACTTCTGAATGAAGAATGAAAATTAATCTTTGATTTTTATAAATGCCTTTGCCTAATAAAAAGCATGATAATTGCATGACAGCTTGAAACAGGACAAAATTTAAACGGAATGTTCTCTCATGTCCCTCTCAGTCTTTGCATTAACATCAAAGCAACTATAAATACAAATCGTCTGATATTTAAGAACACAATTTTGTGAAATAATGTTTGATGTGTTTATAGTTAATAGGTTTATTCAACTAGGATCCTACCAGCCAATATCTATACTTAGCAATATCTATTTATGCAGGTACTTTTAGATATTGGTGTTTTGTGTAACCTGGAACTAGGCCGCTGTACTTGTTGCAGGTATTCTCTGTTTCGGTCAGCAAATGGAGAATACCTTATTGT
>NW_006803175.1:0-1764 GCF_000485575.1 Poecilia formosa
GGGAGTGGAGCTGAACTCGGTTACAATGAGCCCGATGAGCACAGCCGAGAATCGAGGCTCTGTCAGCGCAGCTCCGCCGTGTCAGGCCTCGCAGCGTAGTGGCAGCTCTGTCAGTCATGCGGCTGCTGGGGATGATGTCAGCGTCTCACGTTGAGATTCTGCTGGGTTTGTAACACATGAGACGGCTTCAGAGATGGTTCGCTCGCCTGCGCATAGATCCTGGATCCTGTGTGCAAGAGGAGGCGCATGATCTCTGTTCCTCCTTCAGTGGGAGCTGATCTGACCCACTGGGGAAGCCCCACCATTCAGCATACCCATGGGTGCAACTACATATTATTCAGGTGGATGCGAAAACTTAAATCGGCGCCCCCTCCAGCCCCCCCCAAAAGGAAGGTACGTAAGGGTGAAGGAGCGTAGAAAACATACGGTCGCTCTATCCGTATGAGCGACCGTATGTTTACCCCCACCTCGAGACGAAGACACGTGAAAGGTAAAACTTGCTACATTTACATTTACATGTGCGCGAGGTGAAGGAGCGTAAGGGCGCGGTGAAGTGTATGCGAAGGCATCATTGGGGTGCCTCCCCCTCCAGACGGAGTTTTGTCGCCCCCTCTGGTGCAGCGCCCCTATGCGTTGCATGCGCTCCATACCCACTTTTTGCGCCACTGAGCATACCCCACATCACACCTATTGGTGTTCAAAGACCCATCCCTGTCAGGATGGGGAAGAACGTGTCTTGTCTCAGGTGGGTGGAGCACAGTGGCCAGACGACATGACTCTTCATATAACTGTGCTAGAGCTCCTCAAGGTGCTGGAGGTGACTCAGCACTTTGCTCCACTGCTGAAGGGTCAGCATGTTCTGATCCACACGGACAACAGAGTGGCAGCTGCCTATATAAATCGCCAGGGAGGCGTGTGCTCCGCTCAGCTGTTAAACATTGCCAGACAGCTGCTGTGCTGGGCGCATGTAAACCTGCTCTCGATCAGAGTGGTGTACATCCCTGGCGTCCTGAACAGAGGAGCGGACATGATGTTCAGGGGCAGCCCTCACTATGGGGACTGGAGTCTCCATCCTGAGCTGATCGCTCAAATATGGAGCAGATTCGGCAGAGCGGCAGTGGACCTGTTTGCTACGCGCAATACCAGCTGTGGTTCTCACTGAGTCCACGAGAGGACCCACCATTAGGGGTGGAGCGATTAGGGGTTAGGGTAGGAGGCCAGCAGGCCATTAGTGGAGTTTGTTTGGTCAGCGCAGCGTAACGATGAGCTCCGTCTCCCGTTTCACTAGGTTTACTGTCCGGAATGGTTACTCGTTTCACACGCTCGGCGTTCACAGATTAGGAAAATACGGATTTATGGGGCAGGGATCCGGGTGGGGAGACCCAAAGTTTAAAAAGTCTGAAATGCTTTGGCGGATCGGAACAATCGTTCTGTTGGGCCATGGTTCCTCCCACTGTCCCAGCCCGCCGGCGGTTCCCCTGCATAACCTCCAGTTCTACTGATTCCACAGCTCCTGGACTGAGTTCAGGATCAACAACTGTCAGTAATCCTGGTAGCACCCGATCGCTGGAATGCAGCGTGGTTTCCCAGTCTGCAGCAGCTGGTGTCGACCGTGGAACCTGCCATAGAGGAAGTGCTCCTCCAGGCCAGGGGAGCGATCAGGAGCCACCCAGAAATAGGGCAGCATCTCTGGGTCTGGCAGCTGAACGGGAGCACCTAGAAAGCTCGGTCTCCCTCAGGATGTGGTGCGCACCATTCAGGGCG
>NW_006803176.1:0-1764 GCF_000485575.1 Poecilia formosa
TTGATTCATGGAAATGGTGAACCGAGGTGTTTCTGTTTAACATGGTGCCACCTGCGATGACTGTGTTTCCTGAGAATTACGTGAATAAATAAGCTAAATCAGAAATGTATCCAAATTGTTCATGTGAACTGTGTGTGCAGTGACTATAAAACCTTTTTTTTGTTTGTTTTTTGTTTTGTTTTTTAGTTTCAATACAAAAATACAACACATTTGGCCTAATTCTTAATAAATTAATCATTATTTTTAAAATGTGTTGCTGTGTTCTCTGAGCTGTCTCTTTAAAATAGTGGTTTTCAGCTACAAGCTGCACTGGATTTCTTTCATGGTCATCAAAGTGAAGGAAGCTGTTAGAAATCCACAACAACATTTTTGACTTTTGATAAAAAGAAATAAACGAAAATGATGTGCCATTTTCCTTCCACTTCACAACTATGCATCGCTTTGTATTGTTTTATCATTTAAAATAAAATGAATTAGATTAAAGTTTGTGGTAAAAAAAAAACATATAATCTTAGGCTAAATTACACCCTTCTGTCTGCCTATTATCCATCCATCCACCAACATTGATTTGTTCAAACATCATAATGTACAGCTGTGTATCATCTTTGTAGTTATGATAGATATTTAATAGGAATGTTCCAGGATTTAACCTTTGGGTTCCTCACATGTGATTTCTAATGAGAAATTGTGTTGAAAGGAAAAAAAATCACTGTTCCTTAGGTATGATTAAAACCACCTGAGTTCTGGTCCATCCAGCTTAGTGGACTACGCTTTTTGCTATCTTCACTCAGTTCTCTCTCCACCATCACACTTTCTGCACCAGCAAATCCATATCAGTGGTTTCTATCAACATTCAGGACAGATATTAGCCACAGGTGATTTGGTGTTCTATGTCCCTAAAGAAAGTTTCAGCAACAAGGGATTGATGTGTCACTCTCATCTGGACTGACCAGAACTTACATAGTCATGCAATATGTGTTAGAGATTTAAATGAGCAGTCAGTCTACCACACAATACAGATATATTAATTTAAAAAAGTTTCATACAGGTCAAATTACTATTAAATGAATTTAAGAGGGAAAAGATTTTCAAACCAAACTGAACTCTAATGAAAATAGATTTTAAATGTTGAATTTCATTCACAGACTTCATAACCATCTGATCTATGGAAACTTTAAATAAATCATAAACAGGACATGTCTGAAAGTGTTAACATGCATTTAGTGTCCTGAAATATACCTGCAGCTTTGTGTGGTTTTGTCTTCAAATTGCCCGTTAGGATAAGTTCACTTGGGGAAAACAAAAAATCTTGCACCTCTAAATTAAAAACCTTAACAAAAAAGGCCAAGCATTCTCAAGTTTCTTCCCAATTCCTTAGGGTTTTGCTTTAACATCTAGCAATTTGGCTCAGAAGGTGCATTAAATCTCATGATTCACCAAGCAAATCTTTCAGGGAAACACTAGGTAGCATTTTAAGCTGCATCAAGATTCCAGGTGCCAATTTAAAAAAAAAAAAACTGCCTGTGGGATCTTTTGTTGGTCATTTCTGAAACATGTTAAATCAGGAATCTTGTCAGTTCTACCACCTCACTTTTAACCAGGACACCCCTTTGAATTTACCCATTTTGGAGACAAGGCCCTCAAATCATAAACAAGTCAGACCACAGAACTCCAGCTCAAAATGTTTATTCAGAGAATCAGAAGTTCCACTTATCCAGAAGTGTACAGTAGTTGGTCTAAGACACTCAACACAACTTCAGAAAC
>NW_006803177.1:0-1760 GCF_000485575.1 Poecilia formosa
GCCAAGGAATTGCCAAGGCGGCCGGCACGTGCTCCAGCATTATACGCCTTACAGAGGAAGTCATCTGTAATACGACATTGAGCCCGCGGGCACCGAACATCATCACGCAGTGCTTCATCTGGAGACACGATGAGCGAGGCAACAGCAGGTTCAACCGCAGGCATGCGGTCCAAGCCCGCCTTGACCGACTCATGCATAGCTGCCAACACTCGACCATCAGGGGAGAGATTTGAAAAGGCTTTAGGGTCCCGCCAACAAGCATGCAACTCCCTGAGGTACTCCTCCGATGGAGGGACAGAAAAGGGAGTAGGGCCTCGGCCACGCCTGAAAAAGGCACTGCCAGGAGCGGAGTCCACCTCTTGCGGGACATCCAGCTGCAGTTGTCTGAAGGCCATACGCATGATGTCTCGTAGTGAGCTGTCACCAGCCCCACTAGCTGCACTCTGAGATGAAGAGTGTGAGCCAGTCTCCGAAGCGCGAGACGACTGTGCCTCCTCTTCCTCATTCCCAAAGTGAGAGGCAGAGGCAGCCAAAGACAGCACATCGTCCTCCACAGCCAACTCTGGCATAGGTGGGGAAGGGAACCCAGTCAGGGGAGCCTCCACCTGACGTGCCTGAAAAAGGGATTTCATCTCCGCCAACTCTGCAGACAACCGTTCAACCCTTGTGGAAAGACCCTGGTCAGACTTAGTTCGCTTCTTCTTAGGAGGAGCCACAGAGGCTGTGGCCTCAGACCTGCGTTTAGAGCGCCTAGGTACAGTTACCTGCCCAGAAGGTGGAAGGTCATGTCCACACTCGGGGCGTAACTGGGCCAGTCGAGCCACCTTCACTGCATGGGGCATGTAGCTGCAGTTCATGCAGGGATTATCCGACAGGGCCTCAACCAGGTGATCATGCCCGAGGCAGGCAGGGCACAGGTCATGACCATCATCTGCCTGAAGCACAGCTCCACAATCCGAACAACAGTGGGAGCTGTCCATGTCCAGAATAAAGGGAAAAAACTAAACTGGGAGAGGGGAGCGAAAACGCTGCCGTCACCAATTAAGCAGCAAACGAAGAATCAGCTACGATCACAAAATTGGCTGAAATTGGGAGAGGGGGCGAGACGCTACCGTCACCAATTACAGAAAAGACCAGCAGACCAACTGCAGGCAGAACAAAATTCCACATAAAACTGGGAGAGGGGACAAAACCGCTTACAAGGTAGCTAAAATTGGGAGAGGGGGCGAGACGCTACCGTCACCAATTAAAGCAAACCGTCAAACTTAGAAAGGCTAACACCGTTAGCTAAACTCCAACAGGTTTACAAACACAGTAGGGCTAACCTGTGAGTTGGGAGAGGAGGCGGAAACGCTGTCATCACCAACAAACAGTTCCTTAAATGAAGATCCGTCGCAGCCCTCGGAGGGCGATACCCCGCAACTCCGGCCAACAGGCAGTCGGGCGTCCAACGACGGCAAAAGATTCAGAAAACCAAAAGGCTGATGCCATACGAAACGAACCGCACGCGAGAAGAAAAGAGGAACAGAGCCTCGGATGACGTCATGCTATATAGCCTCTGATTGATCATCCGATGTGTCACAGGTGTGACTCTGTTGACATTATTGCTCGAACAGCGCATGCGCGAAAGGAACATTCAGTGCTTTCAGCACCGCCCTCTGGCGGTCAGTAGGGATGAAATAGAACAGGATGTTGCTGTGGGCTTGTTTGGGATTATCAGAAACTCACTGTGAGCCTCCTTACCTGTAGCAGTTGTTGTT
>NW_006803178.1:0-1758 GCF_000485575.1 Poecilia formosa
TTCAACCAAAAATCAACGATTCTAACTATTTTTCAACGTTGATTTAACATCATGTGCTATCTGGGCCATCCGTGGTTGAACTTATTTGAATGCGTGTTGTTTCATCATTAGTGACTGGTAGCCTGATATTTCTGTTCTCTTGATTTCTTGTACTTCATGTCAGATGGATGAATGACATAGTCGCTCTCTGTGGTGGTGAAACTTGTAAGCTCCACTATTGCGGGCATGTCTATGTTGTTATACTAGCCAGTTCAACCTTGCACTTGTTTAAGCGTTGACCCGTTGCAGCTTTGTTATGTCGCGCTGAGTGGCTAACATTGTACCTGTTGATCGCATGTAATATCAATCCCCGATCCCCGTTTCCACCAGCCCTTTTTTACGGGACTGGCCCTGGTTTTTAGGGTTCTGCTTCAGAGCAGGGCCAGCCGGGCCGGCCCTGGTTTGGTAGGTGACTCAAGCTTCGCTGCTGTTCACTGATTGGCTGAGGGCGTGGACAAGACGGAGCAGCGGAGAGAGAAGAAAAATGAAACTCGCTGCAACACGGAAGTGATGGAAGATACAAACAAACCGTTAACTAAAAGATGCCGGCTTTTTTCTTTGCTATTCAGCGGCAGCTCGATGGAGCCGTGAGGAATGAGTCGTTTTTGTCAGTAGTGGAGCGAATGTAAAGCCTCGTTAGCCGACGGAGCCCCATGGTGAACACCGACTCAGACGCAGCTGACGCCGCTGCTGCTCTCCAGCCAGGTGAGCAGTTTGTAGATATATTTGTCTGGTTTCTACTACATTTAAGGTTGCATACATACTGTCATGGAAGACATTTAAAACACAAAGTCTGCTGTATTTTTCTTCCTCAAACACAACATGAGCATTTTCTGAAGACACTCGGTTGCACATTACAGTTATAAATAACTCAATATTGTACAGCATTTTACCTTCCTTGTTTCTTATCTTTGCGTGAATCTACGTGCTTAGATTGTTTCTCATTTTGCTGTTGCATCTGAGTTTCCCCCGTTGTGAGATAATAAAACATGTTGTATGACATCCTATTATTGTAAAATGGGTAGATATCAGTTCTCTAATCAAATTGTTATGAATTAGTAATTGTAGAATGAGCAATAAACCTGAAGAAAACAATAGTGGTATTTTATCCATGGCTGTATGCATGCGTAGGTCTAAAACTTACAAGTAATTACATTTTGTCTTTAATTTACACTATTCTAGTTATTTATAATTCTGTACGGTTGGATGGTAAAAAAAAAAAGTGTTTTCATGTATATATAAAGTAACATATCTGTTTTAAATAATTCCTTATGTGTATGTAACTTCCACATTAGTAACTGTTATTTATCTACATTTATGTGGTATAAGCTATAACATCTGATTACTTTTCCCAGGGAGCAGAAGGAGAGCAACATGGCTGACATGATGGAGAACGATGAGGAGAACCATCAGAACAACAGGATCTCCATCAGGAAGCAGTTACCAGCAGATATGGCAGAGCTCCATGGAGAATTGAGACAAGCAGAAAAATAAAAGTTGTGTCTCAGTGAACAAAGTCTCTATTGTTAAGGAAGAATTTCCTAAAATAGGTTAACTTTGGAAAAAAGTTTGGCTCTCTCTTCCTTTAGATCCCAGGTCCTCTCGGCAGGCCACATGTAGGCACAAGGAAACAACAATGCGTGTTGACATCACAGAATTACAGAGTTTAATCCAATATAAGACAATGCATAAACTTAGAAGTAAGACAATGCACAAACT
>NW_006803179.1:0-1758 GCF_000485575.1 Poecilia formosa
ATCGATCTCCTCCCTGATCTGCATAATCACTCTGCTCAGTCAGAAACAGCCAATCAGAGCTAGCCGCCATGCTATCAGGAAGTTTTCATTCATTTTTGGCAATAGTGAGAGGTTTTATTTTGGCTCTTTGCGTTATTTAGCCTCTTCAGAGCCTTCATATGTTATCAATCTGTTAAAGATAGTTTTATCAATAGCAGTACAATTTGCACAATGCCTGTTTTGTTTAGTTTTCTTCTTGGAAAAAGTTATTAAAAACAAGTTTTTGTCTAAATTAAGGTAAATTCATGGTTCCTTTTTCCACATAATGTAACTGGTAGGGTTTATGATATATTAAAAAAAAAATAATGTGATTGGTATCGGTGATTGGCCCTCGTGGGTGATCGGTATCGGCAGGAAAAAACCTGATCGGCACATCTCTAATCTAGACCCCCTGAGAGCTTCAGATTCTGGTTCTGCTCTGCATCCCCAGAACCAGAACCAAACGAGGAGAAGCAGCATTCAGTTTCTATGAAATTTGAAACAAGCTTCCAGAAAACTGTAAAACAGCTGAAACACTGGGTGCCTTTAAATCTCAACTTAAAACCGACCTGTTTAGAGTTGCTTATGTCTAAATTTGGATTAGAGTGCAGGTTTTGATGTCTACAATGTTTTTGATTTTAATGTTTTTATCTTTACTTTCTATCTATTCATTTATTTTAAATGGCGTTTCAACTAAAACTGAGGTGTGAGAATCCTTGTCAAATGGCGTTTTGACTAAAAATTTTTAAATTCAGTCCTGTCAGGCGACGGAGCCTGGATAATACCCATGCTAAACGGACGGCGGAGTCCGACAACGACAGGAGCTTAAATTCCGTAACAAAAGTATGTTTTAATCTTTTTTTTTTTTTTTTTTCAAAATCCCCTTCTCCTTTTTTACTGTTTATTCAATGTCCCATGCTGTTCCTATTTTTCTTTAATCATGTAAAGCACCTTGAAATGCTTTGCTGCTAAAATGTGCTATACAAATAAAATTTAATTGATTTTGATAAGGAAGGGCAGTGACTGACTTGCAAATCACAGACTGGCAACCTGTCCAGCTTGAAATTTTTTTGTTTGTGCCGTTATCATTTTAAACTTATAAAGAAATGCTTCTAGAGGTCAAAGATCAACCAGCCCCTCACCTTCTTCAAATCAGAGGTCAACAACTCCCATGGCCCTGCTCACATTTAAATGATAGTGGCACAAACGAAAATTTTTGCTTCACAAACCAGCACAAACGTAGCACAAATGTTTGACACCAATTTTGTGTGATTTGAAGAAGGTGGTGGGGCCAACTTCACTCTGGTGAATCCTCGCCCGAATCGTTCACTGGAGGTTACGGTTCGGGCTTCCGAAGCCTGACGGAGCTCAACAAGCCTCATAGTGAACCAGATCTCTGACACAGCTCTGGTGTCAGAGATCTGGTTCAGCTGACCATTCAGGTTCAAAGTTGCTGCTTTTAGAAAAATATGACCGTCTCCCTTAAGGTCTCCGTGTTTTCTCGTTTTATTTCCTTTGCATGTTTCTTGTGAAGAGCTCAGGACGGTGTTTATAGCAGTATGTAGGCGGATCAGTTGTTCGGCTGTCTGGCTCTGGTCTGCTCTCTCGTTCCCATAAACTCTTTCAGGCTGAATATAGAAGGGATTCCATGGAAATAACTCAGGGAGGCTCCTTTATTTACCATCCGTATCCCCGGTAGTTTTAGGCTGATCCGGAGTGAAGTGAAGGCTGCAAACTTTG
>NW_006803180.1:0-1757 GCF_000485575.1 Poecilia formosa
AACAGAGCCATAAAACCCTGCATGGTTCATATGCTGACACCATTGTAGGGATCAGAAAAAAAGATGGTCACTGTACAATCACTGTGCCATTATCTGTGGCATTTTGAGTTGTAGACTAATACTAATTTCATGGACCAGTCCAGGATATTATTTTGCGGAATTACTGTATTTTCCGCACAATAAGGCACACCTAAAAACCTTCAATTTCCTCAAAAGCCGACAGTGCACCTTATAATCCGGTGCACCTTATACATGGACCAATATTGAGCCACAAGAGGTCTAGCAGCTGCTAGACTTCATTTTCACCCGTAGAAGAAGAAGCGCACGGTGCATGCTGGGATAGTTGTCAGAAGGCAGATAGTTGTAATCTATTAATAAAGTTTGACTGACCTATCTACCCTCTCCTTGGGCTGCCACCTTATCGTGGTGAAGGGGTTTGAGTGTCCCAATGATCCTAGGAGCTATGCTGTCTGGGGCTTTATGCCCATGGTAGGGTCACCCAAGGCAGACAGGTCCTAGGTGAGGAACCAGACAAAGCGCAGCCTGAAGACCCCTTATGAAGGAAAATAACTTTGGATCTGGCATTCCATCGCCCGGACACGGGTCACCGGGGCCCCACTCTGGAGCCAGGCCTGGAGGCGAGGCACAATGGTGAGTGCCTGGTGGCCGGGCTTTTACCCACGGAGCCCGGCCGGGTTCAGCCCGAAGAGGAGATGTGGGTCCCCCTTCCAATGGGCTCACCACCTGTCGGAGGGGCCAAAGGGGTCAGGTGCAATGTGTTACGGGTGGCAGCCGAGGGAGGGGACCCCGGCGGTCTGATCCTCGGCTGCAAAAGCTGGCTCTTGGGACGTGGAACGTCACCTCTCTGGTAGGGAAGGAACCGGAGCTAGTGTGCAAGGCTGAGAGGTTCCGGCTAGAAATAGTTGGCCTCGCCTCGACGCACGGCTCTGGTTCTGGAACCAGTCTCCTTGAGAAGGGCTGGACGTACTTCCACTCTGGAGTTGCCCACGGTGAGAGGCGCCGGGCAGGAGTGGGCATACTTGTTGCCCCCCATCTTGGCGCCTGTATGTTGGGGTTTACCCCGGTGAACGAGAGGGTAGCCTACCTCCGCCTACGGGTGGGGGGACGGGTTCTGACTGTTGTCTTTGCTTACGGGCTGAACAGCAGTTCAGATTACCCACCCTTCTTGGAGTCCTTTGAGGGGGTACTGGAGAGTGTCCCTCCTGGGGACTCCCTTGTTCTACTGGGGAACTTCAACGCTCACGTGGGCAATGACAGTGAGACCTGGAGGGGCGTGGTCGGAAGGAATGGCCCCCCCGATCAGAACTCGAGTGGTGTTCTGTTGTTGGACTTCTGTGCTCGTCATGGATTGTCCATAACGAACACCATGTTCAGGCATAAGGGTGTCCGTATGTGCACTTGGCACCAGGACACCCTAGGCTGCAGTTCGATGATCGATTTTGTCGTCATTTCATCGGATCTGTGGCCGTATGTCTTGGACACTCGGGTGAAGAGAGATGCGGAGCTGTCCACTGTCCACTTCCTGGTGGTGAGTTGGCTCCGGTGGTGGGGGAGGAAGCCGGTCAGACCTGGCAGGCCCAAACGTGTAGTGAGGGTCTGCTGGGAACGTCTGGCGGAATCCCCTGTGAGACGGAGCTTTAACTCCCATCTCCCGCAGAACTTCGAACACGTTCCGGGGGAGGTGGGGGACATTGAGTCTGAGTGGACCATGTTCCATGCCTCCATTGCCAAGGCGG
>NW_006803181.1:0-1756 GCF_000485575.1 Poecilia formosa
CCAGGCTCTGAAGTTTCTGTTGATCCTGATTTATTCTGACACCAGAGACCTGATGAGACGTTTCCATTCAGGGGACGACTGTCTGTCTCCTGTTGGACATTTGGACTGAAACTGTGTGTGACTGAGCTTTAACAACCTCCACTGGTCTGCTGTCCAGGATCAGCGCAGAGAAAAAAAAGATCAACCTGCTTCAGAGCTGTGAGAGGAGAAGACACCACTCTGAACTGGTGATGCTTGTTTCATCTGTGGACAACATGGACATTGACTGAGGGACAATCTGGACGACCAGGCATATGCAGAGGGGGGAGGGGGATCTTGAGCACCTGCCCCTTTTGCTCCTTGCCCCCAAGTGCCCTTTTGGTCATTTTTTTATTTTTTTTTTTGTATTATTATTTTGTCTTAAGCCCTACTCTGACATGTAATAAAATTATTTTTTTCTTGTTTTTTTTTTTTTTGTATTTTGAAAGAAAAACAACATAATAAGCCCTCTGGTCACCTTGTTACCTTTAGTGACACACGACACAATTGCCCCTCGCACAGTAAGATAAGGCGGCTAACTGGAGCTCAACTTAGCGAACGTTCCAGATTACAGACCAGTTTTTGGTGAATAAAGTGGAGTAGACTTACTACTTGTCAGATAACAGAAAACGTTGAACGTTGTATCGTTTCTGCTTCAGCGGTTTAAGCAGAGAGGTAATGAAATACAACAGACACTGACAGGCCTCTGCGTCTGCCTTTCTCTGAAGAACTACTGAGGGGAGGAGAATCTTTTTCATTAATCAATTTAACCCTTTTCCATTTGTCCATTTTTCATGAATTCTTTTCCAATTTTCCCTTTTAATTTATTCTTTTAAAATGTTCCATTTTCATTAATTCTTTTTCATTTATTCTTTTTCTATTTTATTTTTTCTTTTATTGTTTTTTCCCCAAAACTTGGAAAAAGGGGAAAAAAGAATAAATGCAAATGAGGAGATGCACGTCATCAGGCTACACCTACCCCAATTGGTTGGTTAGCGTCACCTGTACTTTGCTTCAAGAAAGATGGCGACCTACTACCGGGTTATCAATAAGCTGAAGCTCATTAACTTCATTAGAAAATAGTGTTATTACTCCTGACTTTATTTTTGGTGTTGCCGCTCAGACAGAACGTGTTTCAGCTGGCGGCTCTCATGGACTCAGAGCTTCACCGTCGGGGGTTTTATAGTTTGGACGAAGCGGCCACTGAAGTTGGCTTACGATTGAAGGTTCTTTAAATCCTCTCTTATGCCCGGGTTCAGAAAAATGCTGTGCGCAAAGACTGAGATCACGCAGAGATAACGGCGTCACAATAATCAGCATTTATTCAAGACGGATGCATACTATGACCAGACAAACGCATCACAAAACATCAGAAACCTCAGAGCACAAACAACACATGAATTTACCTGAGAGAGAAAAAGACAAAAGATGGAAACGACAAACAAAAAGCAAAGACGTCTTTGGAGAAGTTGCAAGAGCAAAATCTGATTTGTTACTCCATGTAGAAAGTTTTATCTTCTTTTCTTTAATTTATTCAAATAAGGCGTATCTTTGCTCATCCAACCAGGAGCTGTCTCTGACCCTCTATCTGAAGCCTAAAACCCCTGCCGTGTTTACGGCTTTTCACAGATGAGTGTGAAAAGCTGGAACTTCCACTGTATTGTTTTCCACAGACAAAAGGCAGTTCAAAAGAACCTAGCAAACCATCTGCTGTAACTACAGGTAACATAAAGGTCAA
>NW_006803182.1:0-1756 GCF_000485575.1 Poecilia formosa
GGTTAAAACGAAACCGTAAGGAAATGCTTACAGAGGACAATAAAGCTGCGGCAAACCAATAAAACCTGCTTATCTCCCAAGCAAGCAAGTCGTCACAGCTTCACTGTTCAGACACGGCGAGACTACAACTGCATGTATCTGCTGTGCAATGAATGCAAATGAATAAGCAGAGGTACAGTACCTTGCAGTGGTTCAAACAGCAGGTGTAAGCTGAAGTTTTATTAGTGATGACTGAATCAAGTCGACTCCCTCTGGCTGCGAGAGAGCGGGAGCAAAAAGAGAGCCGAGTGAGAAGGAGAGAGGAGAGGGAGGAGTGGATAAACTTGTGGGCAGAGAAACAAACACACAGAAAGAGAAACAACTTTGATGGAGCAGAAAAACTTAGAGCACTAAATACCCGCGAGGGATAAAAGAGGAGGGGAAACATGAGAGAAACAAAAGCATGAGAAGTGAGGCGAATTGGTAAAAAGAAGTGCAAACGCACAAATACACACAAATTCAGGACCACAAATTCTGGACCAGAGTGGATTATGGGTAATTAACTGCTTTTTAATGATCCCTACAGAGAGGAGAATCCAATAGGAAAAGCAGATTTTCATCCAGCAAAGTTTGTGCCAGAGGAAGAAACGTTGCGATGTGAGCCACTAAATGTCATTAAAGATTTATTCATCTTCAGACAACCACATTGTTGGAATCGTCTCTTGTTGTTTTTGGTGTGTTTGTGAAATGAAGCCAGGGACACGGACACATTAAACAATGTGCAGACGAACCAAACAGCTGGGAGCACATATGGTTTTGAAAATGCAACACAAGCATCACAGTCAAAAGGTCAATTAATTCAGGCAATGACCACAACGGTGAGGACTGGACGTATTGGTATCAAAATACTCGAAAAATGGAAGCAACTACACATGTAAGATCATTGTTTAACAAAAACATTAGTGTAAAACTGGTGTAAGCATCTCTGACTGCATATTAAGAAATATTAAAAGTTCTGTAGTTTAGTTCCTCACAATATACTATATAGATAACTTTATACATAGTCTGTATTAAGCTAACTTTATATAGACACACTGAAACTTTACCATGCTATTGGAAAAAGGGTCTTACCTAAACATTGCAGTCAAGAGTAGCACCAATTTAAAATAGTTTTACTCAAAGTAAAAAGTAGTCGTCTAAGAAATATCTCCTGTAAGAGTAAAAAAATATATTGTATAAAGGTTACTGAAGTACTGAGAAGAATGTAATGTAATATGTGCAAATGCTGATATTTTAAAAACTAAAATGAAAAACAAAATGCATACACACAGTAAAAGGTAACGGACTTCCAGTGACAATATTCAGTGTGTTCATTTGCTCTCGACATGACTCAATAAGCTCAGCAGACAAAAACAAAAAACCAAACAAATAAAAACGTTAAAGCAAAGTTTGCGAAGAACAAGAAGTCTCACTTCAACATAAACTGTAGGTGTTTCTGTCTGATGCGTTTTTGGTTAAAACATTTTTAATCTTCCTTGTTTAAGTTCCTCCCAGCAGGCAGAATGAAACTTTACTCAAGTAAGAGTAGCGATACTTCATGTTATTGCTCAAGTAAATGTATAAAGTATGTTGTGGTAAAACTACTCCTAACAGGGGTTTTTTTATCCCAAAAAGTTACTCCTGTAAATGTAGCTAATTACCGGCTCAATGTGCAATCAGTTGTAAGCTAGCATGTTGCCGAGGTGCTAATTAGCATTTGTAGCATGTACCACTTTTC
>NW_006803183.1:0-1751 GCF_000485575.1 Poecilia formosa
GCAAATGAAGTCCCGGCCGGAACACGGTGCGCCAACTAATAAAACATAAATTAACGAAGCTTCGAGGCAGGTAAATTTTCCTCGAGGAATTTTAGTAATCGAGGTACTCGAATCATTCGAGGAATCGTTTCAGCCCTAAATCGCACGATAAATTAAACCTATCGACTCATTTTAATTATCGGCTTTATCGTCTCTTCCTGCCTTTTTTCTTTCTCTTGATGACACTGAATGAAAAAAGGCTCAGCTCCGGTGCTCTCCACTGACCCTCCCTTCCTCATTTCCTTAGTGTAATGTCCAGCTCACACTACACGAGTTGTCGGCCCATTTTCAAAACCCGAGACCACACATTAGCCGACAGAAATCCTAGGTAAAAACAGTTCAATCGGGTTCAATTGTGCACTGTGGTGTCCAGCCACATGGGCACAAAATAATGGCTACAAGTCCAGTTAACTAATTTTATAACCAGACATTAATCAATGCTTTACTACAGGGGTGTCAAACTCCAGTCCTCGAGGGCCGCTGTCCTGCAGTTTTTAGATGTACCACAGGTACAAAACACTGGAATGAAATGGCTTAATTACCTCCTCCTTGTGTAGGTAAGTTCACCAGAGTCCTGCTAATGACTTAATTATTCTTTTCAGGTGTGGTGCAGCAGAGGCACATCTAAAAGTTGCAGGACACCGGCCCTCGAGGACTGGAGTTTGACACCTGTGCTTTACTAGAATCAACCTGTGATGGATGTGGCTAGAGTCAGTGTAAAGTTCTGACTGAATGAAAATCATTATAACCCATTTATGTCACGTTAACGAAGAACAGCTGAAAAGTTACCGGGTTTATCAACTGCGGTAGCAATTTAGCTCCAACTCCTCTCATTGTCATTTCTATATTCTTTGCACGAAATGTTGAATAAATATTAATGTTGTTTCCACATATCATCTCCGATGTCCGCTGGACTTCGGGTTGCACGGTGTCAGTTGTTTGGGATTCCCCTCGTAATTTCCCCTCAGAAAGCATGGAGGAGAATCCGCGCTTTCTGATTGGCTACCCGTCACATTCAACAGGCTACGTTAAGCTCCCAGTCGGGGAAAACCCCGATTTAGATCGGAGCGGCTACGACCAAAGATCTACCGTAACACACCACACACTGCAGGATGATCGGTTACGAAATCACCAGCGACAATCTTGGATCGGTCAACGATCTAAGATTCATAAGGAGAAAATAGGGGCAAAAAATCATGTAGTATGAACTACTGCATTAGGTAGTCGGATGTGCCCATCTTCTTTATTTAAATCTAATGATTACTGAAGGGCACATACAGACTTCATAATCTGCACTCTTATGGTTGAATGCAATATTTATTTCCACTTTGGCTTTATGTTGTTTAGTTTTTATTCAAGTATGTTTTTTGTTAATGGAGACTGAGAATCCATTTTATTTTTGTTTTTGGTTGTTTTGTTTATTTAGTTTATCAGTTCCAGTTTTATGTGTTCTTTTAAAAATAAAGTGTATCTATAGCAGGAACTCGCATGCATTATTAGTAATTTCCATTAAATCAGTGTCAAAAGGTCTTGAAACAACATTATCGTTTATCGCAATAATTTTTTAGACAATCGCTCAACAAAATTTGTTATCGTGACAGGCCTACTTGTTTGCATAATTGTTTTTAGCTTCCTGCAGTGCTGTGGGCTTCCCTTCCACTCTATTGTCCTGGCTTGGCCTGCTTGCTCTGGCATCTACTGTGAGGCAGAGG
>NW_006803184.1:0-1744 GCF_000485575.1 Poecilia formosa
TTTTTACCTTATGGAGGAACAAAATATATCAGATGAATGAAAATAGAAAGGAAAAGCACCATGCATGCTGAATCTTAAAAGTGTGACATGCACTAGTATCCAACCACCTTGAGCAACTTCCTTTTGGAATAACATTTTACTGCAATTACAGATTCATGTCTCTACCAGCTTTGCAGACAGAATTTTCACTCAAGTTATAACTAAAAAAATTTTTTTTTCAGCTGGTGCTGCTAAAGGCTCCCATCTGGATTCAGATCTACACTGGACTATTTTAACATATCAATTTGCTTTCAGCCATTCTGCCTTCAATCATTGGGAAAGCTGTTGTGCAGTCGAGTGTCATGTCTGCCTGTTCTGTCAGGGCTGCCTATTCGCTTATTGTTGGCAGGGAGCAAAACGTTCATGGTACTTGGGTGGAATTGTTTGCCTTAGCTCTGCGTAGGGGTGGGATCCACTCTGCCCATGTTGTGTGTACCTGTCTTAAAACACTTCTTTTGAATCAATCTGGTGTTTTTTGTTCACAAAGTTGTTTGCAGACTGATGTTCACTTCGTCTCCACAGAACATATATATTAAAAGTGTGGTATTGTGTACTTTCCAGGTACGTAGAGCTATTTTACAGCGCAATCAAGTAAAAGTGTTTTAAAATGCTCTATTTATTAAACATAACTTAAGAGAGGTTTGACTTCGCGATGTGATGCCTCTTTCCAACCCTCTGCCTACAACACATCATCACAAAAATGCCTCTCCGTTTCCACAACCATTCCTAGCATCGCTGGACTGATACGTTTTTTGCATGATAAGATCAGCAGATGCCCAGTTCCACCAGCTTCAAGCAGGAGCTTTGTGGAAACAGGCAGCGCTTTGTGAGAGCAAATTCTTCGGACCCCCAGGAGAGCTACGACGGGAGACTAAAGAATTTCTTAAAACGTGAAAACGTCAAAGCGACACTCCAGATACGAAGCTCAAAAATGTATATATGAATTATTTAAAAAAAACATTTCCAATGGAACGCATCCATGGACAATGGAAAGACAGACAGATACACGTGAGTATGGGAAGCAACAGATACAGGGAGCAAACCTTGGAGCCACATCCATCACTTCCTCAATTAACATTTGATTATCCTAAATGGTGGCCTGCGCTGACATTTCATTACTAGCAAACTCACTGCAGCCCCATGTCAGGTATGTTAATGGTTTGACCAGACTGGAGCCATGCAGTCACACACACACACACAGTAAATTGGATAGCAAAGGTAAGAGCTAGCTTGTAATGAAGATGTCTTCTGCCTCTTCTTTTATCACAGTGCTCTGTAGTGAATAGCTTAGCTTGCACACAGGACAAAGCATTTACCGCATGGCCCGTGTGTGTGTGTGTGCGTGTGTGTTCACTGTGAGTGGGACAACTAATGGCTCCTTTTTTGGGGGGGGGGGTCAAAAGCTGAACAGAGCAGCTCTGGCACGCTGGCATTTCTTTCGCTAATTTGGGAAAGGTGTTGCTGACGGCACATTCACGCTGCAGATCGAGTGTTTTGTGCACAGGCAGCAATGGCTAGGTTTGTCTTTATGAGCCACCGGGAAAAACTTGAAAAGAAAATGCAAATGAGCGCTGCATTCCATTCATTTCCCTTACTCAAACATCGAAGGCGATGCTGATCAAGATAAAAAGCCAGTAATGAGATGCCATCAAATAACTGCAGAGGAGGAGTGTGCTAAGAAGAAGTGACATGAAGGAAAAAATAT
>NW_006803185.1:0-1743 GCF_000485575.1 Poecilia formosa
GGAGCAGTACATGGACTCTGATGGACTGTTATACCTAATAGTTTTAATTTTATTGAAGTCAAGCTAGTAAGTTAAAAAGATACACTTGATGTTTATTGGTTAAAGTAGAAAGTGAAAAATATAAGACTAAGAAAGAAAAATAAATAAATGTTGGTCAGAATATTTGACTATGAAAATATATTTAACAAAATGTTGATAAATATGCTAATTTATTTATTGGTGTTAAATTTTACTACTAAATGTTGACTGTTTATATTTTGGAGTATAACTGGTTTAAAGCATGGACATTTGTTTATTTCACAATGCATTTATCTTAATTTGAGAATGCAATAGGTGTGTTTCTGTTTCTTTTGAGGTTTTTCACTTATGTGGCTGAAAGGCTAAATCACTATGGTGACCATCATACAAAAATAAAGATGGACCAGCTAAATTGAAGTGAAATCCAGTTAAACGTTTCATTGTAGAGACTTTCCCTTTCAAATGGGGAATCGCACAGTAAAGCAAACCTGACAAGACTTGACAATTGTACCACTAAAATCTAGCTATTATCCGTTTTATGTTTTTATGTAAAGAACTTTTAATTGTTGCTGAAATGTGCTATAAAACCAAACTTGGCTTGCAGAGAGATTTCTAAGATGATGCAAAAAAGGCTCAAGGTTTACATATGACATAAAAACAATTCCTGTTACAGCCCATGTAAAGAAACTAACTTCATACAGAGGGAATAAAAATGTATCAAGTGCATCTGGATAGTATTGTTACTTTTTAATCCTCATAAAATTTAAAATACGTATAGAGTCACTTACATCTAAGGTGATGTTTGGTATTGTTGACATTGACTGTAGAATAGTCATCGTCGTCCCTGTTCTCCATCCTTTACGGGAAAAATAAAGATTTAGATATTATAAAATGTCCAACAGCTGCTTGAGCGATCTCAGCTGTAGCTCATGGAAAGCAGGCGGGTTCTTCTTCCTCTTGTTAAAAGTGGTCAGGGTGTGATGCAGCATCTCCATCGCTGCTCTGTGGTTCATTTCCTTACTCCAACAGCTTTGGGAAACAAGTCTGCTTCTGTAACAAACCTTTCATGCCAAGAAGCTAGCTCTCACTCTGTCTCATAAACAGTTCTGCAACTCTCCTGTCCTTGGTTATAAAATATATCTATTTACTCAATAAGGGTTTACACTCTGATGCATATAATATGTTTTACAATCTTTGCTCTTGTAGAAGATACTTTAACTGTTGACTCAATAATCACACTGCTGACGTTAGCATCCACACTTTAATGGTCGCCATTAACAGTTAACAACATGCGCTCCCGCGCTCCTCACACAACAGAATGAAAAAACTACAGATCTAGCCCCGCCTCACACTCCTTACAACTCACACATGCGCAGTATGCTACTTAAAACTTAACAATCTCCCCTCTTTCTTTAAAGAACACATAACAGGCTAAAGAAATACTTGGTAGTAGCATTCTAACTTTACTTATTTTAGCTCCATTTACTTGAACTTAACTTATGTAAGGAACAGTAATGTTTTTTGTTTGTTTTAATCTTTAAATTGCCATTTCCCTTCACTTAGGGCTCTCAGCAGTCCAAGAGCAGACGCCCCCACTTTTGTTAAGCAGTTGGCAAGTTGGTCTTTGGTAGGTGTCCATATGATTTCCTGAATTGTCCCAGAACCCATAAGTTCTTTGATGCTGCTGATCTCAAGCCGGAGTCTCTTTTCAGTTACACATTTTGT
>NW_006803186.1:0-1741 GCF_000485575.1 Poecilia formosa
CGCTCTTCGGGCTGAATAGATAAGTATTCCATGTCAACAACTCAGGTGGACTCCTTTATTTACAATCCGTGTCTCCGGTGTTATTGCACTGACCCAGAGTGGCATGGGAGCCAGGGTCTTGATGTTTTGCAGCGTTAGCTTTCCCGTTAGCCATAACTGTTTACAAGCCGCCATCTTCTCAGCCCTCGGATGACCAACCTGCTCTGGTACGGGCATAAACTCCTCCTCCATTCAAAGTAAGGGAGGCAACAAGTGAAGGGTTGTGTTCAAGTCCATGGGACATTAGAGACTTGTAGCTTTACTAAAGTAGTGCTATTATACTGACCTTGTTCTACATTTACTCTGAAACAAAACCAAAAATATGTCCCACTGTGTTGTTGGTGGCCTGGGGCTTTGCATTATGTTACGTTTCATAGTCAAAGGTAAGTGTATGTGATAGGAAACCCTTTGTTCCTATGTCCTCAAACGTACCTCATGTCTGAGGTTATCAATTAAAAGGATCCCGGTCATTCTTTGTGACTGCGGGCAGACTTGAATGCAGATGAAGGGATAACAATGGATGATGATAAACAATATTAATGGTAAAATAAGGACTGACATTTCCCTCAGCACGGTGAATAGGCACCCTCCTGGTTCAATGCTTTAAGTAATTCAATGTTCTGGCCTACTTTACAGTAACATCCAACTTGACCAGAATGACAGGTCTCCCTGATGCATGTGGATCCACAAGCCAAGGACCTCATTTGTTTATGTTATTTGTTGATGCAGCCACGTTTGAAAATGCTTCTCTGCATCCCTCTGCCGGTTCTCCTGTAGGTCCAACCATGGATTTCTCCTGCTCTTCTGTTAACCTGTTTTCTTCCTCCTTAGTTTATCAGGAGGGAGTATAGGCCAGAAATCTACCCTTGTGAAAATCCTTGTTTTTATAAAGGTAAGTGTTGATGGGTCATTGATGTATTAGGATCTCCACCTAGCTAAATTAAAACTTTAAAATACTTATCTGTTACAATTAATAAAACATTTACAAGGCTGTGCATACGAGAATCATAAATTCACATCCATTAGACCTTCCAGGGGTTTTTCATCAATATAACTTGGCTGTGGTCTGTTAACGTCATGAGTGACGACCGTGACTCGTCTACTAATAAGGTGTTTTCCATGACACACCAAACACCTGTTTATAAGTCCCCATCTATCTAAGATGTTTAGAAACAAACTTTCTCAGAACTTGTTTCTATTTTTCCACAAACTATGAGTCTTCACCCCATTAAACCTTTAAATTCCGTGTGTAATTGGTTTGACCTCTGCTCGTCTTCACCATTTCATCTAATGTGTTATGAACAGGCACTTGTCAATTAAGGATATTGTAGTAGGGGTTAACACTTATGCTCCATATGCTAGAAACTCTATTTTAACTCAATAAACATGCTTTCTATTCAGTCGCACCACATGACCTATTCAATAAAAGCAGGCCAGGAACAGGTCAGTCCTTTCAACGCATGAGAATACAAATACATTCAATTACGGTGCATTTCAGAATGTAAACTCAGGTGAAATGCATCAATTTGATTTGCTTGGAAATTTATGCAAGAATCGACCTGTGGGGGACACTTCGGTTGTGTCCTTTACTAAATCTGAAGGTACGGGAGATTGCTTATTCTCTGTCTTTATTTAAAATCAAAGAGGACATGTTTAACCTCCAAAAGTGGGTACTTTAATGGAAACATAATAATTCAGTTTA
>NW_006803187.1:0-1741 GCF_000485575.1 Poecilia formosa
AAGTAAACTTTTCCATAATATTATACTTTATTTATTTCATATTGCTGGGTTTCAGTCACCTGACCTGGATGATGCGCAAAATTCAGATGGAGGTCCGGAAGGGGATTTCTCCGGTTCAAACCAAAGCAAAACAGAACCACTTTCTGGTTCTGTTCTAGAGGTGTCCCTCTGTCACCCAGAAGTGGTAGAGTCTTTGGAAACAGAGAGTTTCTCAGCAATGTGCACGGCAACTTCGGTGGAATAGATCTAAACTACTACTTTAATGGTCTTTTATTTTGAAATTACACATCAGATCTAGTTGCAACTTTCTGGTTCAGTTCTAGAGGTGCCCCTCTATCACCCAGAAGTGGAAGGAGTCTTTGGAAACAGAGAGTTTCTCAGCAATGTGCACGGCAACTTAGGGGGAAAAGATAAAAAATGATTTTTGGTAGGCTTTTATTTTGAAATTACACATCAGATCTGGTAGCTATCTGAGTAGCTCAAACATGGACCGGATGTGCGCTTTTATTGTGAAAGCAGCACGTAAATGGGTGTACCATAATGCCTTGAGCGACCGCGAACTTGTGTGCTGGGCCGGCTGGAGTCAGAGCCGGTGTTACGTCACCGCGGTGAATCCCGCCTTGACAGATTCACTCAATAACCAGCACAACGAAGAAAAAGATCCGGTTACACTCACATGACCCAGGTTAGTTTAGTCAGATATTTGAAAAAAATATATTTTGTGTATATTTTATTCAATTTTTGTGCTTTATCCATAGGACCTGTTTTGTCCCTATTCTCAAGAATCACTGTATGATAAGGATGCTATCGCTAACAACAAACTAAACCAGGTTATTGTGTGAGCTTGAATCTCCTAGTAAATGTTTTATTTAGCTTCTGTAAACCCAAATTCATGCTGGAGTTGTACGTTAATGTTGAGTCGCTGTAGGACGCGGTGAACGATTCGCACCGATCTACAGAAACCCCGTGTTCGTGTCTGTTCGTGGACAGACACGAAGCATGTGGGGGAACAGTAACAGCCCACTGTGACTGTGTGGCTGGATAGGTTATATTTAATTTATTTAGCTTTTTATTTTTTCTAGCATGAAAGTCCCATTGAATAAACATATTTTCTGTTCGAGACTCAGCATTGAGCTAGCTGCTAACAACGTTAGCACCAGCGGTGGGAAGTAACGAAGTACAAATACTTCGTTACTGTACTTAAGTACAATTTTCGTGTATCTGTACTTTACTGAAGTAGATTTAATAATGGATACTTTCTACTTTTACTCCACTACATTTTACAGTAAGTATCTGTACTTTCTACTTCACTACATTTTTACACAACTGTCGCGTTACTCGTTACATCCATGTCGCGCTGCTCTTTTTGTCCGTTAAAATGTGACGTTCAGGGTCTTAAGATGGTGCCGTAAAATCCAAGCAATAACGTGACTTAGTGTCTGTTGTCACCCATCGCCTCCACCTTTACTCGCACGTGGAGCTCCAGACGTGCGAAGTGGTTTCCGGGAGAAGATGTCTAATCGTTAGTAATAGCGCTGCATAAACCATAAGATATGGCGACATGCAAAATAAGCAGCGCTTCGCTTTCACAGACGGTGGGGACTTCGTCCAACTTTTAGCGTCACTTGGAAGGAAAGCTTAAAGAAAGGTAAGATCTGTGGACGTGATGCTAAGCAAAGCTAGCTGTACGGAGACACACATGTTGCATCTGCGATGAAAAAAAGTTGTCAATCATGCGCTG
>NW_006803188.1:0-1738 GCF_000485575.1 Poecilia formosa
CATCCATCAAGTGAACATGCAGATTTTGGCTGAAGATCTTTCTGTGCCACATTCAGGTCTATGCAAAAAAAGTATTCCAGAACCAGCTGGGATTTTCATTGGCTTCATTTCCACTGGCAGGAATAATAAGTCCAACACATCCTATGTTTGCCTTCATTGTGTCTCATTTGCCTAAAAACGTTTTAACATCAGCTGGTACAAAATGATGGGAGTAATAAATGGTGTAATAGTTTATTCAACAACACAAAAATCACTTAGGTGATTGAAAAAAAAAAAAAAAAAACTCCTTAAAGCTTCCATGAAAATAGATAACATAATCACTCCTTGATAATAATTATATTGATAACAATAATAATAATAATATAGAATGTCCAAAGAGGGTTTAAATAACTAAATTGGTGATTCAGAGCATAAATGTTGCAGTAAAAGCTTCATGGAAGATTATGAACATAGTTACTATTTACATCTGTCGATGTCACGATTTTTAATGACTTACTGGGTGAAAAAGTTTACTCACATGGGATTTTAATTTTATTTCTTATTTGATGGAAACACTGCAATTGCAGATTTTTTTCTTCTTATTTTTTACATCAGCAGAATATCATCAAAGATCTGTGCAAATTTGTAATGGAAACGCAGCAAGTAAATATATATTTAAACAATTTTTTGATTTTTTTTTTTATACAACCCAATTGTCACAATGTGAAACATTACGTCTACTTCCATTTAAAAAAAAATAAAAAATAAAAAAGCTGCTGTAGGTTTATGTGGTTTTTGCTTGTTCCTGTTTATTCCAAGTTTTCCTCAACTGGACATTTTACCCGTCTTTAATCAAGTGGCACCTCTGGGTTCTACACTCTGTGACATGGACAACATAGACGCTCTGAAATTTGACTGTAAGAGCTTGAATTCTGATGAGTCTGTGAAATAACAGAAACTAATGATGCTAGTTGTGCTTTAGACCAAATTAACCATCAGAGAGCAAAATCAGACTCCACTGCATCTTTGCTGTCAGAATAATGGAATTATTTTTGTTGACTTCACTGCCTCTACTTGTTTTTTTTTATTCTCTTCTCACTTTGCCAACATCTTCCTGTTGAAACTTCAGAAGTTTTGTAATTTAAGTATTTTTATTTTTATTCTCAAAACCTCTTCATATGACTCTAGGCAGCATACACTCTGGTTAGAGTGGAGAAAAAGATAAAAAAAAACAAAAAACAATAGAACTGTAGATGTCATAAGAACAAGTCTGCAAGCCCCTAAATGCATTTATTCGTCATAAAGCTGAATATAACCATGTTTACATATATGATAAAACATTCAGAATTAAAGAAGAGTGTGAGGATAAATAAAATGACTAAATGTGACTTTGGAAAAAGTTGGATATAGTTAAGTTTCTCTCAATATCTGCAGCTAATATCAGTTCAGGTCATTAATGGGTTAATGAGCCATGAAACATGATACGATGCGTGAAGCAGAAACCTTCATGTCCTCTGTGGAAACTCCATGCATGCAAATGCAGCTACCTTTCCCCTTCATATCTCACTTCCTTGTTTGTTCCAAACATTCAGTGACATTTCCTACAGTCTTGCTGGTTATGGAAAACAGAATAATCAGCCTGCTGCTGCGGGCAGTGGGAGATTTAAGTCTTAGAACAGATGAAATTGAATTCATTGGTATCATTCATTTTGAACCACTGCTGGATCCTTTTCGTCTCCATGGCTCCAGACATGTCACA
>NW_006803189.1:0-1735 GCF_000485575.1 Poecilia formosa
TTAAAAAAATATTTTGTATTTCTTTGGTAGGGCTACCACAGAAGTTTAATGCTGATTTAATCCAGTGCTTCTCAATTATTTTCTGTTACGCCCCCCCCAGCAAGAAGAAAACTACTCGCGCCCCCCACTCCCCACCGTGACTATCCGTCTCTGCATAACATTTTATCCTTATTAACATTAAAGAAAAGAAAAAAAAGACATATGGTCAAACTTACAAAGAATAACTTTTTTCTGCAACAGAAAAGATTTTGAGTGCATCAATGCCTGAAATTAAAAATAAATAAATCCTTGTTTAAACTGTAAACATGTTTGACCAACTAATTGCACCATTGCAAAATTAAATCAAATCAATAAATATTTAATAATTATAACTAATATACTACAAAAACTAAAAAAATAACTAATTTATATTCAGTTCAGCAACATTAACTCAGGAGCACAATATATAAAACACTTGAACCTACAGAACAAAAATGAATTAAACAATTTGTGCTCATTTTTTCTTTCTTTTTTTGATCAAAATGAGGAGGAAGTCAGGTTTAATGGCTACAATGAGCACTTTTTGCAGTGCACAGCTTTTCGAAGCGAGGTTCGAAGCATGATAGGGTAACTCTCAGCTCCTGCTCGATGTTTAGCTGGGACCTGTACTTGGTCTTCAGTGCAGCAACAGCAGATAAGCCAATCTCACAAAGGTAAGATGATGAAAAAGGAAGCAGAATGCTTATAGCTTTCTCCCCTAAGAGTGGATACTGCCTCTCTACACTCTGTGATGTGAACCTCAGTCTCAATGTGGAGTCAGACGTCATATGTCAATGAACTGCTCCTCTTCTGCAGAGCTGAAACCAGTTGGAGATGGTGCACTGAAAGGGTCTCTCACCCAGTCATACTGGGAACTGTTTTCAGGGAAGTACTTTTTAAAGAATCCAATCAGTGAAGAAATATGCTGCTTAATGTGTGGAATCACTGAGATAGCATCATAGTCATTAGTGTCCACAAATTCATGCAGGTTCTCAAATGAATCGGTGTTTCCTTCATCAAGTTGCCTGCCCCACATTGCAAGCTTTCGGGTGAAAGAGCTAATATTGTCTGTGACCTGAGGGAGGTGTTTCTCTTTCCCTTGAAGCTGTAGATTCAGTTCATTTAGCTTTCCAAATATGTCACTCAGGTAGGCCAGTTTTCCCAGGATGTTCTCAACACAAAATTTTTCTGCCTCTTCATACTTGTGCTCCTGCTCCAAAAACACTCTTATTTGCTCTCTGAGCTCAAAAACTCGGGACAAGACTTTTCCTCGTGACAACCACCTTGCTTCACTGTGATAGAGCACAGCTTGATGTTCAGCTCTCATCTCCTCACAGATGGCAGAGAAGACTCTTGTTTTTAGTGGTCTGGTCTTTATAAAATTGACTACACCTATGATGTCAGTCATAACCTCACTTAATTCAGGGGAAAGATGCCTAGATGCAAGTGCTTCTCTGTGTATAATACAGTGTGTCCACTCAGCATGAGGTGAGGCTGTCTTGATGAGTGCCCTAAGTCCTTTTCTCTTCCCTGCCACGGTTTGTGCACCATCACTGCAAACACCAATGCAGTTCTCCCACTTTAGCTCATTCTCAGTCAAAAAGGAGTCCAGAATTTTGAATAGCTCTTCAGCTGTGGCTCTGTCTCTGACATATTTACAAAAAAGTAGATCCTCACACAGGGAGTTTGACAAGTCAAAACGTACATAAGCAATAAA
>NW_006803190.1:0-1734 GCF_000485575.1 Poecilia formosa
GTATATAACTTTAATAAAAAAAATATGTTTTCTCCACATTTGTTAAAGCTGTCATCATGTTGTGTCAGTTTGTTATGAGACAGATAATCTGTGAATCCAATCGATCTCCTCCACCTCCTCCCTGAACTACTATTGCTAAAGTAATGCAACATTCTGGCCAAAACAACCAATCAGAACCAGTAGGACAGTCTTAGTGCTGTCAATCAACCTCATTCACCCTCTGCTAAATATGCTAATGGGGGAGAAACAACTTATCATTAAAGGAAAACAGTTTATCTGCCATCATTGGTAACTATGCTAACCAGACTGAGCATTCACAACAGGCTGGGCTAGCTGGAGGATAGCAGAGAGCGATGGGAGGGAGGATGAGCAGCAACATGAGATTGTGATTGACAGCAGTAAAACTCTCCTGCCACTGATTGGTTGTTTCTAGATAGCACTGGAAGAAGGCAGAGGAAATAGATTTTTCACAATTAAATGGCAAGTATTGTTTGCATCCTCATGTGGTTGTGCAGCTGGCCGCGCAGTATCCTGTCACCATTTTAATGTGAAATCAACTAAATAACAGCGATATTAGGTTACAGATGTCTAGGTCTGTCGCGATAAACGATAAATCAATTAATCACACGATAAATTAAACCTATCGACCTCATTTTAAATATTGGCTTTATCGTCTCTTCCTGCCTTTTTTTTCTTTCTGTTGACACTTGAATGGAAAAAAAAAAGGCTCAACTCTGGTGCTCTCCGCTGATCCTCCCTTCCTCATTTTCTTAGTGTAATGTCCAGCGCACACTACACGAGTTGTCAGCTGATTGTCGGCCCATTTTCAAAACCTGAGACACACATTAGCCAACAGAAATCCTGGGTATAACGGTTCGATCGGGTTCGTCGTGCCGTGTGGTGTCCAGTCACCTGGGCACAAAATAATGGCTACAAATCCAGTTAACCAATTTTAAAACCAGGCATTAATCAATGCTTTACTAGAATCTACTTGTGACGCATGTGGCTAGAGTCAGCGTAAAGTCCTGACTGAATGAAAATCATTGTAACCTATTTATGTCACGTTAACAAAGAACAGCTGAAAACCTACCGGGTTTATCAACTGCGGTAGCAATTTGGCTCCAACTCCTCTCCTTGTCATTTCTATATTCTTTGCACGAAATGTGAAATAAACATTAATGTTGTTTCCACAAATCATCTCCAATGTCCGCTGGACTTCGGGTTGCACAGGGTCAGCTGTTTGGGATTCCTCTCTGTAATTTCCCCTCAGAAAGCAGGAGGAGAATCCGGCTTTCTGATTGGCTACCTGTCACATTCAGCGTTAAGCTCCCAGTCGGGGAAAACCCCTGATTTAGATCGGAGCGGCCACGACGATCTACCGTAACACACCACACACTGCAGGATGATCGGTTACGAAATCACCAGCGACAATCTTAGATTGGCCAACATTCTAAGATTGTCATAAGGGGAAAATAGGGGCAAAAAATCGTGTAGTGTAACTACTGCATTAGGTAGTCGGATGTGCCCATCTTCTCTATCTAAATCTAGTGATTACTGAAGGGCAATATAGTATACAGACTTCATAATCTGCACTCTTTTGGTTGAATGCAGTATTTATTTCCACTTTGGCTTCATGTTGTTTAGTTTTTATTCAGGTACGTTTTTTGTTAATGGAGGCTGAGAATCCAATTTATTTTTGTTTTTGGTTGTTTTATTTATTTAGTTTATCAGTTC
>NW_006803191.1:0-1734 GCF_000485575.1 Poecilia formosa
CAACAAGGCTGCGCTGGGAAATCCCGTGTACGCTGTCTGACATGCAATGTGTTCCTTTGCCTGCAAAGTCGGCGCAACTGCTATGAAGCCTGTCACGGAGGCCAGTAGGACTACTTGAATACTTGAATGTTTGTTTGAGTTTACTATGACACGTTCATAATGATGTTCATAAACGTTGCACTTTTCCATGCAAAGCCTTTCACAGAGGCAAGTAGAAATACTTGAATGTTTGTTTGAGTTTACTATGACATGTTCATAATGAAGTTCATAAACTTTGCACTTTTCCATGCAAAAGCTGCACTTTTATTTGCACTTTTGTGTTTGTTGGCAATATAAAATAAACTTTTGTACTTTATTAACCAATGGTGTCTTCATTGTGAAAGTCTGGACAGAAAGCAGCGTAACTGTACATACTGTGAAGCACAGATGTAAATAATAACATTGATTGAATGGTCTTATCGTCACACAGATAGACCCAATGTCCTCATATGAGGACATTAGGTTTTGAGATAACCACTTATTATAGAAAGCTAAAATTTCATTTTTAGGCTAATTGGGTCCTTATGATCCCAAATGGCAAGGAAAAAATGTATATGCAAAAACAGACCCACTGTCCTCATATGAGGGCATTGGTTTTGACATAGTTCAAGAGCACATAGAAAGCCAAAATTTAATTTCAACTAAAATTAGGTCATACTAATCCCAAATAGTAAGGAGACATAAAAAATGCACATCAAACAAAAGCCCGGGTCTCAGGAGGTTAAGACATTGTTGTAAAATTGCATCTTTGTTCTACTGTTATAACTGCATTTTCATAATTAAAAATTCTTGTAGCCTGACAATAATTGTCATGACCCTTATTGTCATGATTTGTGGTGGTGGGGTAGACATGGTGGACCCAGGTCTGGAGAGTAAATGATGGTTTAATGATGAACAAACAAAATATTCCATGCAGCACAGGTCAGCAGAGGCAAGGAGCTCAGATACTGGTAGCAACTGGTACAATATACACAATTACAGGCAGAATAGACGAGGAGCTGACAAGGAAACACAGGCACAGATGGCATTAAATACACAGAAGAATAATCAAGGAAACAAGACACAGCTGAGATCAATTAAGGGTTAGCACAGAGACTCAACTGACACAGAAACCTAAATAAATTCACAGAACAAAAACAAATCCTCACACTTATACAACTCACATAAGAGATTATTGAAATAAAGGCACTTTTTGAAAATATTTTCTGTAATTATTTTTATTATTTCTTTTATAGAAATTGAGAATGGGAGGAATCAATTCAAATCAAAAATGCCATGGATAAAAATCTTGTAAGTCATATCATCCAGCCTTATTTAGTACATTGAATTATATGACTAACTGCATATTTCTTAATATTCATATTTCTTTGCTGGTATTACTTGAAAGTGTTGCATTTTAATATTTCACTTGAATTCCTGATCTACATCCAAATACTTCATATAATGTAAACACTGAGATAAGGGAATAAAGGTTTGTGAAATGTAGATTATTACAAAAGAGATTACATTTTAATGTAAGTCCAAACAGTATAACAAAATGAACAATGAACATATAATATATTTAGTTACTCAGATGTCAGGCTTGTTTCCCTTTACTGTTGATGAAAACACGTCACTCTGGAGGAGAGAGGAAGAGCGGCTCAGCTCAGTCCAGGATGACTGCAGTGTCAGGGTAACCAATAAAGTCTGTAGGTA
>NW_006803192.1:0-1733 GCF_000485575.1 Poecilia formosa
CTGAGAGAATGCAAATGTGCAGAATGATTGCTGCAGAATATGCAAGAAAGAGCAGAGCAAAGCATAAGAAGTAGAAAAAAAGCAGAAGAAGGCTACAGTCATACATGGTAGAAATCTTTTGCTAAATAGTAAAATTTAGCAAAAGATATAGCATAGTTCAGAAGAAGAAGATGCGACACCAGGAGATCTTAATACAAACCCAGCCGAAGGATCTGGTGTTTTTTCTGGTGTTTCTTGTTTTATCTTTACTCATTAACAGATGTGATTTGTTGTTAGCACATTAGCTCCAATTTATACCAAATTAAATTTTAGCCACATAAGAGATGTTTTTTGTTCTCGAGTAACAACTGAATATGTGATCACGTTTCTAAGTAGTAATCAAATTGCAGACTGTTAAATTAAACATTTGTACATTTTAATGTGTATTTTCTGCCAATTTGGAAATATGGCAATGTTCACACTGTGTCTGTTGCAAAAAAGTAAGAAAAAAAAATTGTTTTCAAAAGTATTGAAGTAGTTTTCGTCTCACTCTACTGAACGTGTTTGATTACATCAAATTTTGCTCTGTATTCAACAAGTCATAAAACAAATTTGAACAGATATATATATATATATAGATATATATATATATCTATATATATATATAATACGTGGTCTGAGGCACCAGCAGGGAGGTGTTTCTCTGGAGCCTCAGATGTGCAGAAGTTTGTGAAGTCAAGATCCTGCCTGTGAGACAAAATGTGGAAGGTCAGGACATATCTGAAATATTTTTAAAACAAAATGTTTAAATGATTTCATTCATGTGGCACATTGTAATGAATCCTACAGTAAGGCTGCAGACAGCAAAACAAATAAAAGGCTTTGCATACATCCTATGTTTAAGTCACATTCATGCAGCAGTCCACTGCAGGCCAAGGGCTAGCACAACATGGTCAGGATTATTTTAATATAAAATTGAATGCATAAAACTGTAACTATCTGATCCACTGACCTTACAGGACCCTAACTTAGCAACTGATTTAATATCAGTAATATCGGCTCATGCAAGACTTTGATGAGGAAGGTCCTGTTTTAAATGGAGAGTTCTGGCCTGAATGAGAACTAAAACTGACTGACCTGAAACAGTGATATGAAATATGTCTGCTGTCTTACCTCTACAGGTTGTAGCAGTCTGCCACAACCTCATGGCTTTATCCAAGAACTGGGATCTTGTTGAGTTTTAGCAATGCATTCACCAAAAAGCTGTTCACTGGAAATCTGGCAGTAGATGCTTCAGTGAAGATGAAGGTGAATCAGTCTCAGGTTTTGTCAAGTTGAGCTTGCTAAATATTTTAATAATTCTTAAAGACATGAATTTCAGACACTTGTAACTCTGCCATGTTTTATCCTTCTAATCGGCCAAATTTGAAGGAATCCTACAAATCCTCGGCTCACTTTGCTTTGTACTTTGTCATGAAAACGTTTGAACTGAAACGGACTGAGCAGTCAGATATAAAAAACGCAAATATTTCAAAAAGTATAATAGTAAAATTTAGGGGAAAAAAATATAGGTGAAATCTCCAGAAGATGCAGAACGTTTTGATGTATGAATAAGAAAAATCAGTTAAAGTTTGCAGAAGTAGTTAAAGACCGAAAAAGATAAACAGGATCTTAATCAGTGAGAATGCAGCAATCTCACTGATTGCTGATTAAATCAAATGTAAGTATTTAGTAGCTGATAAAGATGCAAAGAT
>NW_006803193.1:0-1730 GCF_000485575.1 Poecilia formosa
GTATTAAAAACAATATACATAGGATTAATTAGATCAGTAATTGATTATGGATGTATATAATTCAACTTCTAATAGTTTACTAATACAATATCAGGGTTTAAGAATTTGTTGCGGAGCAATAAAAACAACCCCAGCATCAGCTTTACAAGTTGAAATGGGTGAGATGCCACTAGAGTTCAGTAGAAAACAACTAGCCATAAATTATTGGGCACATAAGGAAAATTATCCACCAAATGTTATGTTACAACTTTGTCAAGAAAAAGAAAAAAATAAGAAAATTAATAGTTTTGGATGGTTTATAAATAAAGAGATAAGTGAGATGGGAATAAATCATTATTTAATTAGTCCTGTGGTGAGTATTCCTGATACTCCACCTTGGTCAAGTGGAAAAACTGTCGTTGATTTAAGCTTATTGGAAAAGGCAGACAAATAGGAAAAAAAAGAGGTGGAAATGTATATCAATAAAGAATATGCTGAGTATTTACAAGTATATACAGATGCTTCTAAATTGTTAAATGATAAAATTGGAATAGCGTTTATAATTCCAGACTTAAATATTATGAAAAATAAAAGAGCAACAGATTGACAGTTTACACAGGTGAGTTAATGGCTATATTAATGGCTCTAGAATGGAGTGAGGAAATGAGAAAGAAGGAAATATTGATTTGTTCAGATTCAAGCAGTGCATTAATAAGTATTTTAGAACAGAATTCAGAAACAAGACAATATTGAATATTAATAAATTTTTAGAATTAAAAAATATGGATCCCGGGTTAAGTTAATTTGGATTCCTGCTCATATTGGAATAGTAGGAAATTAGTTGGTGGATAAATTTGCTAAGAGTGAAGCAAAAAGGGATAATGTTGAGGTTAACCCTTAGTAATCATGGTTTTAAATGGCCGTTTTGGCATAATTTTGAATTTTTCCTATATTTTCATCATAAAAAGTATGTACCTTTCCTTATTTGATATTATTTTCAGCACAACCTCAAATTTATCATTTTACAGTGTTTGTTTCATTTTGACAAAATGCATTATCACAGGGGACAAAAAATCACACAAAAAACAAAATCCGAGTAGAAAAATATTGATATTTTTAATATAAAATTCACAAAAATATTTAACAAATCATTTTTCTAACCTATAATCATTTATATTGTGCATTTTAAAAACACGTGTAAAATGTTGCAAAAAACAAATTTAAATACATGTTTTACATTAAATTGTGTGCAATTTCCCAGGCGTTTTATACAACTATTTAGAACAGGGGTGCCCAAGTCCAGTCCTCGAGAGCTACCATCCTGCAACTTTTAGAAGTATCCTTACTCCAACAGACCAGGATCAGCTCTACAGAGGCCTGGTAACAAGCCATTCATTTGATTCAGGTGTGTTGAAGCAGGGATGCATCTGAAAGTTGCAGGGTGGTAGCGAGGACTGGACTTGGGCACCCCTGATTTAGAAAATGTGGCACAATGACTCCACCACAGCTTCTCTCCAACATCACAAAGTCTCATGTGGTTTTTTTTTACAACTAAAAAATATGTCACAATATCTCCACCACAAATTCCTTCCAATATCAAAATGTTTCATGTGTGTTTTTTTCTTACAACTATCTACAAAATGGGATTCCCAATAGGTCTGCACACAAATCAATTGTGCCACTCATCAAAACAGTTTCTGCCAAGGAGAAGTGGCAGATCACAGCCTTGCTGCAACCTTAGCTGCAGGGAA
>NW_006803194.1:0-1729 GCF_000485575.1 Poecilia formosa
ACTATGGCCTCAGAAAGCTGAAGTGGTTGTTTCTCCCTACATCCAGTGGGTGGCGCAGGTTGCTACAATCGATAGTAGCCACACAGGCACACCCGCTAGAAGGAAACAAATGCACCCAGTACAACGCTGAGATGTGAGGTTGAACAGGCGACTGTGGCTAAAAGTGTTTAGAGGCAAAGAGGTTTTTGTTCCCCCCATGGGGTGGACAAATACGAAAAATACAAAATAGAAACAGTTCTTCTAACTTCAACATCAGACCTACGTTTTTATTCACAAACTAGTATATGTTGAAAAAAATATTCTCGCCCATAATTTGATAGTTAGAGGGCGCAGATCCGCCCCCCTCCTCCTCACCATGGACCTGATGTCTTAGACCGAGGCCAGTCAGACTCATTCATTTTGCTAAATAATTAATATTATTGTTGAGGGGAATAACCAGGCCTCCTGATATACAAAAAATAATATTAATAATAATAATAATAATAAAAGTAAAACACTCAAAAAGGGCACTAGGGTCATCAAGGATCAAAGGGACAGGGGCTCAAGTCTCCTCTGACCCCCCCATCTGCACGTGCCTGAGCTTAGACAGCCAAGCTCATTAAAAACATATTAAAACGTCAACAGACACCAAATGGAAGAGCTACTAAAGCCACATTAGCAGCATTAAATTAAATCACCTGTTTGTTGCAATATTTAGTCTCTGTGCAGATTTAACTCATCATGCAGGGCCGGTCCAAGGATATATGAGGCCTTAAGTAGAACACTGAAATGTCTCCTTTCTAGGAAACATATTTCTATAAAGATAAAATGCTAATATGGCCTCAACTGAACTAATTTCTAAAACTGTCATAATAATTCAGTTGTCTTGTTGTTCTTCTCTGCCTGCTCTTTATTTTACGTCTCTTTGTGCAGAAGCTTCCTCCATGGGTAGAGCGCACAGAGGTCAGGGTCAGTCAGCAGCTTTAACAGAGCCGCTGTAACACAGACAGCTACAGGAGACTCTTCCTCCCCACAGCAATCAGCAACAACTCTGAATGAAATTGTATTATAGTTAATGTCAACATGCTAACTGTGTAATTAGAAAGACGCTACAAATACAAAGACTGTATTTATTCAATATAACTTTATTGGATTCTAGAAGGTCGAACAGCTCATTGTCATCTAATTTATGAATTATCAACAATATCGAAGTGAGTAATTAACATGAATAACAGCCATTTATTAAAATTCTAGCTTCAAGATTGGAAAAAAAGTTTTGATAAAACATTTATGTACAGAATGTTTTTTGCTGTTCTCTAAAAATGTGTTAAAACTGTAATATATACATATGTACATAAACATTTGATCGAAATCCAAGCAGGTTATTAAATGATCAGTGAGTTTCCATGACAACAGAGCAGTTTAAAGAAAAAGCATCCTTATGATCCAAATAAACATCACAAAGTACATGGTGATAGAGATTTTTGGTATTATCATTTTGTTATTACTTTAGTTCATATTCAGTCTAATGTTAATCAGTATTGTTGTGATTTTTAGTTTAAAGTGTTCTCTTCCTTATGTGTGTATGAACTGACCTGGAGGTCAGGACTGACTGTTTCATCTTCATGTGTAACAGTTAACTCTGTGTTTCCCAGACCTTAATTCTTATCAACCAGAATAACTCCTAACTGCCTGTGAGCAGTCGTATTTTGTCTCTTGTTTATCCTCCCTCTTTGTTGACAGTTTGACC
>NW_006803195.1:0-1727 GCF_000485575.1 Poecilia formosa
TCTAGCTTACCTTGGTGTGGGTCACGCACGCCTCCTTTCACTCAAACTGGACACAGGCTGACCTGTATGGAATTATTTTTCTTTGACAAACTCCACATCGAGGTAAGAGTTTAAAACTAGAGGTGTGCCAATCGATCGGCCACCAATCATAATTGGCCGATTTCCGTGAAAAAGTGTATGATCGGTGAACGCCGATCACTGTGTCTTGTTGCCGATCACCAAAACCGATCACATGTATCTCACTTCGCAACCTACGTGTGCAGCTCATCTCCTCTTTCTTTCACATTGTGCAAGCGCACAGCAACAAATCCTAAACCAGAGGTTCCCAAACTGTGGGGCGAGCCCCCTAGGGGGGGCGCAGTGCCATTGCAGGGGGTGGGTGGGCGGATGAAAAACAAAAAAAAAACAAAAAAAACATGAAGCTGTATGCGCTGGGTTTTTACCTTAGAATGGCCAACTCTCTGTTATTTCTATGTCAATTTGATACAGTAGGGGCTTCCGCACTTCCCATATTTGTGTCCTCTGTCACTTTTATCAGCAGTTAAAACTGTTTAATCCGTTGTTAACATGTGGTAACCTGTTTTTCCGAGCCGCCTTTAAACACAACATGAGTGCTCCGACACTCGTGCTACCTTTACACCTCTGCGGCAGTGAAGGAGACCTGCTGCTGCTGTGCAGAGCTACACAGGTGTGTGTTAGAACTTTTCAGTTTTTCCCCCAAACTAACAGACTGAGTTGAGTAAAGCTGTTGGATGCAGGTAATGCTAGCTAAAAGTTGACTAGCTAATATCATAATATCAATACATCACCTTAAGCTTAACAAGTAGCCTGTAGACTACTGATGTTGTTGTCTATCTTCTGCTACGTACGTACGTTCATATGTACGACAGAAAATGTATGTCGTGTGGAACTATAACGTACTGAGTGAATGGGGAAGTTTGCGCATTGCGGCGGAAAATTCGGGGGTGAAGCATGTCAAAATGCATCACAATGTATCTAATATGACATGTAAAAAACAAGCATTTGACAGAGTTTGGCTATATCGAGGCTCAATGCAGGAAAAAAGCACAAAGCTGAAGTTGGTTTCCAATTCCAGCTACCAATAGCTAAAGGGCGATTCCACTTAATTTTTCACTACTTTCTGCATCTTTAATCAACTCTAGTTTAAAAACTACTACACCTAGACACTTGAAACTTGGACTGGATTATTCTCTTCTTCAAGCTGAATATTTAAAACCTTGTTTGTGATTTGTGAAACCTTTTCCTGATTTGTGAAAACTCAATAAAGTTCAATAATCACCATTTTTTTTCTATCTGGATCACACTAGAACTGCACTAATTAAAAAACTACAACACCTAAACTCTTCAAACCTGGACTAGATTATTCTGCTCTGATAGCAGAATATTTTAATCCATGTTTGGAATTTGTGAAACCTTTATGTGATTTGTGAGGCTTCACTAAAGATCAGATTACTATTCATATATGTTCCATGGTGATAGCTATGGCTATCACCATGGAACATAGAAGGGCACAGAAGGGCATCGGCATAAATAGTAGAGGAGCTAAACACCAACTACTTGTAGACCACACAGTTGCCCGAGACTGCAAAAACCGACACACCAACATGTGCACCGCTTGGATTGATTACAAGAAAGCCTATGACTCAATGCCACACACCTGGATCATTGAATGCTTAGAGATGTACAACATCAATAGGACTCTAAGA
>NW_006803196.1:0-1717 GCF_000485575.1 Poecilia formosa
GCAACAGAAAGGGTAAAGATTGCAGCAGACCCCCAGCCTGGACCTACATGGGGTAGGCAGAACATGCCATCAGGGACCCAACTTTTCTTTATAATATCTGATGAGAACTAGTAAGGAAAACTCTCTTGTTGAAACCTGTGCACGATACCCCAGTAGGTTATATAGTAGGGTGCCCCATTGTTGACTCATGGTTGCTAAAAACCTTACCAGACTGACTGATTTTAGTGACATAGTGGGTGTATCGATTCATATACATAGTTCGTTTAACGTACATTTATTTGTTTGGATATCACAGTATATACGACTGTTTATTATCTTAACCAAACATTGAAACTGTCAGGAAAATGTGGAGGCCATTTAAGTTAACATTATTTAGCTGTTGGGTCATTTTCTTTAAGTTTTTGGCTGTAGACTGCAAAATAGGGGAGTGGCTGTGCTGGACCGTTGGCTTGATCTAAGCCACAGGTGTCAAACTCCAGTCCTGGAGCCACTGTCCTGCAACATTTAATGTGCCGCTGCTGCACCACACCTGAATACAATAATTAGGTGATTAGCAGGATTCTGGAGAGCATATTTACGCAATGAGGAGGCAATTGAGCCATTTGACTCTGGTGTTTTGTACCTGTAGCACATCTAAAAACATCCAAAATGTTTTTATGTTGTTAGTGTGTCATGTTGTGACTGAAGCCTGTTATGATGACTTCAACACATTTCTTCAGATGGGTTGGCACAACTTTTAATACTGTCCAAAATTTTTTCTAGAAGCTGACTAATTTCTTTAGTAATTATTTCTGACTGTTTTATGCTTTATTTTGTAAACCAGGTGGGCAGAGTAATTTGAATGAATGTGACGGTGACACACACAGGTTTGTTAGTTTTGCTCACACTACTTTTTAAAATATTTATTTATTATCCTAATGTTTCTGCTATATTTCCTGTTTTTCCTTCCAGGCTGGAAGTCTTCCTCCTTCATGATGGCAAAAACAAGAGCAACACCAAAGACACTTCACCATCAGTGATCACAAGACCATCCACGGCCACTTCCAATGAACTTTCAAAGGACACTTCACCTTCAGTGCAAAGTACCATGAATGTGTGGCCTTTGTTGCATATTGCTGTCAGTGCTGTTTGCTGTTTTGAAATAAAAGTAGATTATATACTACAAATGGTGCTGGTGTTTTTGTAGCATTTAATGTGGCAAGTTTTTTAAATGAATTTGGGGATTATTGATGGCCAACAGTTTCTGGGGGAAAAAAAAGGTTTTAATTGCTCTAGTGGCTTTTATTTGGTAGTAAATTGACAAAAAAAGGTAAGTAATGAGAGAAGAGGTAGACCGGGAAGCGAACCCACTACAGCCGCATTGATAACTAGAACCTCCATATGTGGGTTGTGCTTAACCCCTGCACCATGTTAGATTAACACATTCATAGTGTTAACTTTTGACAATATACACTAATGTTGGGTAGATTAACACTGAAGTGTTTTTGATTTCAACTACTGTGAGTGTTGATTCAACTATATCACAAATAACACTTTCAAAAGTGTAACTTCTACTTTCAATGTGTTGAATTTAACTCTGTAAGAGTTGATGGAACACTTCAAATTTGCTGTGTACCATTGTTACATTTGGAGCAGGAAGGAGAAAGCTTTTGAACTGACTGACAAATTGTCCAACATGTAACACAACCTGAACAAAACTATATACATCTTTAACATT
>NW_006803197.1:0-1716 GCF_000485575.1 Poecilia formosa
ATTTGGACTCAATCAGATGAATCATATTTATTTTAGAATGGTATTAGTGAGAAATTTCTTAGGCGGAGAGGCCATTTTGGCACATTTATCCAAAAATGTCACCAAACTGTGCCAAATGTGTTTTTTACATCAATACTGGGGGTTTGTTAAAATTAAATAGCTTATTACCATCTAATGACACTTTCCACATATAATAACCATTGTTCATGACATTTACCCCATTTATATGCAAAATGTACCATTGTGCACAGTATAATATGTATAATAATGATGAACTGAAAGCTCTTTCTTTGACTCCAAATAGAAAACTTTTATTGAAACAAGGTAAAACAGTCAAAAATACTTTTTGAAGTAATTTCCAAGAGCAAATAAACAATTTTGAAAATCCACCACCACCACCACCACCAAAAAAAAAAAAAAAAAAACAAGTTCAAAAATCAAAAAAAGACCACAAACTACAAGTTCGGCTTCCACTTGACTATAAATAAAAATAAAGTATTTGAAGAATTAGAGGTTTATTACAAAGCAATGAACCAAAGTAAACATGAAATCCTTATTAGTAAAATAAAACATATTTTAGTAAAACATAAATAAACAAATAACCACATGGTTTTACTTCTTGCCGTTATTACAAGCATATAATCACAGAAATAAATAAATAAATAGAACCAAAACATCAAATATTTTGTGTGAAATTGCGGGGGAAAACTTACACATCACCGAGATCAAGTCTGTCAGCTGTGTCCGGCTCTTCCTCTTCCTCCTCGTCCGAATCCCACCAACTATCAGAAGAGTCTTCCAGCTCAACATCGCTCCGAAATATTTTTTCCAGCTCCTCCACATCGGACATCTTCCTCCGCGCCATTGCAGTTGAGCTAATTTTTGCAAGAGTCAGCTCCGCTCGTAGCAAATCGAAAAACCGTTGTTCATTTGCAGAAGGCACAAGTGAAATGAGAATTCTCACTGCACACAGCTTATTTGAATAGGGTAGCTAGCGCACGGAGAGCGCATGGAGAGCGCAGACATTTAGATCGGGTTCCGGAAAATACGTTATGATTTTGCATAGCCGACATCTTGTGCCATGCTCTGAGAGTCTTTCCACTGTCTCGTGAAGCCACAAAATGGCCGTGATGATCAGCTGATCGGGTGTTTTCCGGGCAGTTGTGTCATCGTCCGAGGACCTTTATATCTCATCAGCTGTTTTTAAATAGCTCTAAAATCTTAACATTTTGGGCAAAACCTTTATGTGGAATAGTTTTTGAAAGATTAAAGCCTCTTTTAGCGGATAATAAAAAAAAAAAAAAATTTAAAGGCACGTGGAGCCTTTGTTTACAAAGCGAGCCGAGGTCACGTGGCAGCTGGACCCACCGGTGGGTCCGTCGGGTTCTAGACAACCTTTATTGTAGAACCAAAAACTTCTTTTAATTTCTCTTTTCCGATCTTCTTCTCTTTTCCTCTACTACATGGTATGTTATAAATCACTCAGAGCTAAGTTTAAGCTTAGCTTAAACAAGGCAACTACACACACGGGAACATTCTAGCAATGTTCTAAGCACCTGATACAGCACATACAAAACAAAAGGATGTTTCTGCAACAGCCATAAGCATCTATCACTGAGATAGCACCCTGTGGCCCCAGATACCTGTATGATCTCGAGTGAGCAAGCGTGGTACCTAGTGGTACCAATGTGGGCTGGAACCAAACGTGGTGGGCCC
>NW_006803198.1:0-1715 GCF_000485575.1 Poecilia formosa
TTGTGTTTTAGTTATTTGTTAATTTAAATATCAACGTACATAATTAAATAAAATAATGATGCAGCGTACACAGAGCATTACAAGAACAAAGAACGGGTGTTCTGTCAGGTCAGATCGTTGTCAGATAGTCATACCTTAGCTCAGACATGCATACGCTGTCATTACCATATGATTTTATTTAATCAGCAACATAGAATCATGACATAGATCATTATTAACAGTTATTAACAGTTGTATGGCATCCGGCTGCAGCCAGACCTGCTTTAAATACACTTTGAAACCACGACAACGCATGTATATCTATCTAGTTATCATATTATGTCATATAATAAACAATTTAATCACTTATTTTCGTCATAACTTGTTGCGTATACTGACAACTACACTGACGGTCGGACTTAATGCGCATGCGCTGGCATGGTACTCACTGCATGTATGCTATCCTGATAGCGTATGGTAATCTGATAGAATACCGGCAATATCTGTCAGACACGTCATTACCATAAGATTTCATTTAATCAGCAACACAGAATCATGACGTAGATCGTCATACACTTTGTTATTAACAGTTGTATGGCATCCTGACTTAGCGGTTAAGTGAGTTTTACATGAGCGTGTGTTGTAGCTGACTCCAGCTGCAGCCAGACCCTGCTTTGAATACACTTTGAAACCATGACAACACATGTATATCTATATAGTTATCACTGAAAACAATGACTTATTTTCGTCATAACTTGCTGCGTATGGTGAACTGACAACTCCTCTGACGGTCGGACTTCTTAATGCGCATGCGCAGGCATGGTACTCACTGCATGTATGCCATTCTGACAGCGTATGGCTAGCTGATAGAACAACGGCTCTCAGCGACACTCCAGTCCTATCTAATAAGTAAAGAGAGGAGCAGATGAATCGTACTGTTCCTAAATGTCACATCACTATATTGCAGACTTTTGGACATAGCGCCGTTGTCCCATATATGTGACAAGTCAGTCAACATCTCCGCACAATAATTCAGTGCAGTGAGTGACAACTTTTTTTCATCACAATGCTTATGTGTGTCTATACAGCTAGCTTTGCTAACATCACGTCAACGGATCTTACCTTCTTTGAGCTACTTTTCTAAGTGACGAAAAAAGTTAGACATTGTCTCCACCGTCTGTGAAAGCAAAGCGCTGCTGAGTTAGCTGTGGCCATCGGATTTCTTATGATTTATGCAGCGATATTCCATTACTGACGATTAGACAGACATCTTCTGCTGCTGAGAAAAAACCATGGCGCATGTCCTGGAGCGCCGCCCGCGAGTGAAAGGTGGGGAGGGGAGGGGGAGGAGGAGAAACACGTAGTTGCTTGGATTTTAATCAGTGCGTTTTGCATCCACTGAAAACAAAGATGTTAACAAATAAACTGGACAGTATGCTGCATGTTTAGTGGCATTTTCACAGTTGCGGTCTCGACTGGTCTTGAAAGAAAATGCCGAGTCCTCAGCGCCCGAGACCGAGACAAGACCGAAACCAAATGCGGTCGAGTCCGAGACGAGACCGAGACCATCAATAACTGGTCTTAAGACCGGTATCGAGACCAAGACCAATTTCGAGTACCACAGCACTGGTTATCTTTGTGTAGTTCTTTCTCCTAACTGAAGAGTAGTTTATTCAGTTTGATGTTCACCCATGGTTGGGTTTATAAATATCAAAGGATGACATTTTCCCACAATC
>NW_006803199.1:0-1714 GCF_000485575.1 Poecilia formosa
TCTGCATCTCTTCTATTTGTAACATTTGATCGTTGTTTTATTCTGAACCAAATCTCATCATCTCTCAAGGTAAAAGTTTAACAGTCGAGTTCTGAAACTGGTAAAACCACCTGGCTGTTGCACAGAAGGGAAAAATTAATTTAGATCTGATGTGATATCAGATACAGGTCCATCAGAGTTCTGATTTCACTCTTATGTTTCGGTATCAAACAGCAACTGGACCAGATGAGGTCAGTCCAGGTTATGGATTCTGGTTCTGTATGTGTGTGTGCGCGTGTGTATGTGTGTGTGTGTGTGTGTGTGTGTGTGTGTGTGTGTGTTTTTAAAACGCACAGCGGATCGCACAGCGTGAAGCTGGACGTCTTGTTCTGAATCTCCACTTTGCACTGGCGGTGAGTCGGGATGGACATTTCTAGAACAAACATGGAAATACTGAAGTTAAAGGAAACTCACTCATACATCCAAAGTAAATGCTAAAAACTAACCAATAAGTGAGTCTATGTTTTTCACTTAAAGAAATTAAAACTGAAAAAAACAAGTAGTTAATCAGTTACTGTTGCTAGCAGAAAGGATTGTGGGATTATTACAACATATGTTGTATATACGTTGTACAATTTAAGTCTTGCAACCCTAAAATAACTTGATAAATTTAGTTGAGATGAACATAAATTAAATGATCTACTGGCTTAAAATGGCCTCTACCTCAAATCACCTACAGTCTGTTGGTGTTTGGATATTCTGGGTAATATTTGGTGTTTTCAAACACCGAATGACACACAGAAAAGATAATAAGATTGTTTTTGTCGTGTGGATGAATTCAAAAAGAAAGACAGTACTTAAACTATTTGTTGTCTGAAAAAATTACACCAAATATTTAATACCACATATATTTTTCAGTAACGTTGCAGCATCTTCTCAGAAACAGAAACAGAAACTACTTGAGTTCATGTTCTTGCAGCAACATCCTGTTTCCATCAGCCATCAAAACACACTTCACAATATTTCAAAGTGAAACAATCAAAAGAACCGTTTTTAAGTCCTGAGAAAATCCCACATGTTGAGTTCTGCAGCTCAAACAATAACAAATTACGTAACAGAGAAGGTATTCCAGCTTCCAGAGGCCACAGACGTTTTAGATCCGAGGTTCTGGGTCTATTCTTGAAGAACTCTCCAAATAACTGAACTTCTTGGATGAATTCTGGCTCAGACCTTTAATCACCGAACAGAACCAAAGAGAATCGTTCAAACAGAAGTTACTCACTTGTTTGGAGCTCCTGATAAACAGCTGTCTGCAGGCCTCCGTGTCTGAGCGCTGGGCCCGGATTCTGATCGGATACGGGACCATGAGGCGCGGTTTCCTCAGGAAATCTGAGCCTTAAAGAGACACCGAGTCAGAATTCACTGAGGCAAACGGGCCGGACTTTAACCCCTTAACTGCCACCTCAAAATCACCTGGATGCCAGGAGGACATGTTATCCTCACTGTGTGTTATTAGGCTGTTTTGAACTAATGCATGTTTCCATCAGAAGGAAGTGCATGTGTGTGTGTGTGTGTGTGTGTGCGTGCGTGCGTGCGTGCGTGCGTGCGTGCGTGTGTGCGTGTGTGTGTGTGTCCAACATACAGTGTCATTCTGACCTAAATTCCGGATTTGGAAAGATGTGATGATCTATTTTTGTTTGCCAGTTTTTCATTCCCCAACACATTCTGAACTGTT
>NW_006803200.1:0-1714 GCF_000485575.1 Poecilia formosa
AACAGTTCAGAATGTGTTGGGGAATGAAAAACTGGCAAACAAAAATAGATCATCACATCTTTCCAAATCCGGAATTTAGGTCAGAATGACACTGTATGTTGGACACACACACACACGCACACACGCACGCACGCACGCACGCACGCACGCACGCACACACACACACACACACACACATGCACTTCCTTCTGATGGAAACATGCATTAGTTCAAAACAGCCTAATAACACACAGTGAGGATAACATGTCCTCCTGGCATCCAGGTGATTTTGAGGTGGCAGTTAAGGGGTTAAAGTCCGGCCCGTTTGCCTCAGTGAATTCTGACTCGGTGTCTCTTTAAGGCTCAGATTTCCTGAGGAAACCGCGCCTCATGGTCCCGTATCCGATCAGAATCCGGGCCCAGCGCTCAGACACGGAGGCCTGCAGACAGCTGTTTATCAGGAGCTCCAAACAAGTGAGTAACTTCTGTTTGAACGATTCTCTTTGGTTCTGTTCGGTGATTAAAGGTCTGAGCCAGAATTCATCCAAGAAGTTCAGTTATTTGGAGAGTTCTTCAAGAATAGACCCAGAACCTCGGATCTAAAACGTCTGTGGCCTCTGGAAGCTGGAATACCTTCTCTGTTACGTAATTTGTTATTGTTTGAGCTGCAGAACTCAACATGTGGGATTTTCTCAGGACTTAAAAACGGTTCTTTTGATTGTTTCACTTTGAAATATTGTGAAGTGTGTTTTGATGGCTGATGGAAACAGGATGTTGCTGCAAGAACATGAACTCAAGTAGTTTCTGTTTCTGTTTCTGAGAAGATGCTGCAACGTTACTGAAAAATATATGTGGTATTAAATATTTGGTGTAATTTTTTCAGACAACAAATAGTTTAAGTACTGTCTTTCTTTTTGAATTCATCCACACAACAAAAACAATCTTATTATCTTTTCTGTGTGTCATTCGGTGTTTCAAAACACCAAATATTACCCAGAATATCCAAACACCAACAGACCATAGGTGATTTGAGGTAGAGGCCATTTTAAGCCAGTAGATCATTTAATTTATGTTCATCTCAACTAAATTTATCAAGTTATTTTAGGGTTGCAAGACTTAAATTGTACAACGTATATACAACATATGTTGTAATAATCCCACAATCCTTTCTGCTAGCAACAGTAACTGATTAACTACTTGTTTTTTTCAGTTTTAATTTCTTTAAGTGAAAAACATAGACTCACTTATTGGTTAGTTTTTAGCATTTACTTTGGATGTATGAGTGAGTTTCCTTTAACTTCAGTATTTCCATGTTTGTTCTAGAAATGTCCATCCCGACTCACCGCCAGTGCAAAGTGGAGATTCAGAACAAGACGTCCAGCTTCACGCTGTGCGATCCGCTGTGCGTTTTAAAAACACACACACACACACACACACACACACACACACACACATACACACGCGCACACACACATACAGAACCAGAATCCATAACCTGGACTGACCTCATCTGGTCCAGTTGCTGTTTGATACCGAAACATAAGAGTGAAATCAGAACTCTGATGGACCTGTATCTGATATCACATCAGATCTAAATTAATTTTTCCCTTCTGTGCAACAGCCAGGTGGTTTTACCAGTTTCAGAACTCGACTGTTAAACTTTTACCTTGAGAGATGATGAGATTTGGTTCAGAATAAAACAACGATCAAATGTTACAAATAGAAGAGATGCAGA
>NW_006803201.1:0-1712 GCF_000485575.1 Poecilia formosa
CCACAGACAACAGTTGTGATACGGAAAAAACAAACATATCTCCTTAATCCCTCCTTTCATTTTCTGAGGCTGTCTGTCACAGCAGTGCAGAGATGCCAGGTTGCACAGGGGTATTATGCTGAGAAGCACGTGCCTGATGAGATTTGTATTTCTTGTCAAAACAACCACATATTTATGAGAAAAGTTATTCTAATAACTGACAAGACAGGTTTTAAAAATATTTGTAATTCTTATCTATGAATGATGAAAGATTATGCTTTCTGGTTAGTTCAAATTATGTAAAAAAAATAAAATAAAATTTGATAACACTTTATTTGACAGGGTGTGCATAAGACTGACATGAGAATGTCATAAACATGAAGGAGTCTTTATGAATGTCTGACTGCTGTCATGAAGTGTCATTCGGTAAATAATGACACTTAATGCAAAGTTACTCTAGAAGTTGCACTGAAAGTCCATAAAAAGTGTCATCGTTGTATTATTTTGTAAACAATGACATTTTAATGCAAAGTTGGCACCGGGGGATTCCAGGTAGATTTCAGCACAGAGATGCGGCTCGCTGTTCATGCAGGGCCGGCCCAAGATGATAAGGGGCCTTAGACAGAATCATGATTTAGCCCCCACCAACCACCTCCTACTAAGAACATCAGCATCACTAACAGTGTTTAAATGTAGATGAAGTCTGTGACAATTGGCTGAGTTTTAAATCAATCACTGATTATTGGTTATTATTTGCTGTAATGTATTTGTGAAGAAACCCAGCTCAAACAGAGATTACACCATATTGTAGCCATGGTGACACAATAATCAAACTATCCAGATGATTCTTTGCACTTTTACAAAGTAAACTTCCTAATTAAATCTTAAATGTACGATTTATTTTTTATTTATTTTGTTTTCTCTGCTGAATGCATTAAATAAAATGTAATAACATTGTCATTCTCTATAAATGAATGCTACAGGTTTAGATGTATGGTCTGTGTTACAATTCAACCATTTATAGAGGCCCCTGAAGGTCTGGGGGGCCCTAACAGCAGCTACTGAGTTTTCTTTGCTTTGATACATCTGTCTTACAATTCTAGATCTCAGAGGTGCTAACATCAGAAATTTATGTAGAGTTAATCCCTTTTAGATTTTTTGATCTAACAAGTTGATTTTTTGATCAACTTGTCTGCAGTCTGCAGACAAGTTGTTATAGAGGCTAAGCAGAAGTAGTAGGGCTTATTTATTAAAATAGCAGCAAATTTGCTTATTTCATAACATACTTCATGACCAGCGACCTTTTCTCTGATGGTCTGATTAAAAACTACAGTCTCAGATCAACACAGCTTTCTGTCGTCAACAGAAACAGAAACATTATACTAAATTTGCTTTGCATTGCTCCCACATGATGACAATAATATAGTATGATCTGACTAAATTTTAGATTATTGATAAATATGGGTTGTTGCTATGTTGTTATGGTGTTTTAAGATCTTGTTCAACTTTGAGGCCCCCCCTCCAACAGCCCTTATTGTAACATCCTTATTTTTTTACCTAATTTCTAGAAATATGGCTTAAATTAAAGCTGAGAATATTTCTGATGTTTTGAAGAAGAAATATGTATTCTCCCTGGATTTAAATCTATAAACAGTTTGGTCTCTGTCAAGATGCAAGAGAGGAATAAGTAATTTGCTCTTTTATATCGGTCAATTTAATATTACATAATTGCC
>NW_006803202.1:0-1711 GCF_000485575.1 Poecilia formosa
CAGATTCATTAATATACCGTCAGTTATCAGCTATATAAAACTGCTTCTTTGTGTGCTTTGGAATACCGTTTATGCCGTTTAATGTTTTTGCGAAGCGATAAAAGCTGGGTAGCTCTTGAATTGCTACAAAATGGAGCTATGTTTCCCTCAGCCAATTGGCTGGCAATGCTGACACCTTGAGATGCCATGAGACCTAAATACCGAACATCATGGCATGGAGTGCATCCCAGTTTTCCATGTCTGGCATATAACCATTAATTTTAGTTTTTAAACTGGTTATATTGATCCTGTGTCCAGACAGAGGACATGATGCTGTTTGTTTCAGAACAAACAGCATCATGACCTGTTTGTTCTGAAGATCCTGCAGCTTCCACTTCATCTTCCTGACATGGCGCCTCCTCACCCATCATGTTATGACTCTCATACTGATAGGAGGAACCACAGAGCCCTGTTAAGTTAAAAGCACATCTTCTGAAGTTGGGATATTTTTCCACCAACAGGTTCCAGAGGAATCACCTCAAACCAGATGTTGGACTGGATTTTATTTCAATGTCATTTGTGAATGTTAGAGCCTCGTTTTCAAAAGTGGAGCTATAAAGGTTGAAAAAGGTTATCACTTTGGAGAAAATCTCATCAACATCAATATTTCCACTAAATAAGAGGCAAAGAAAAAAAATAGTTTGATAAAGGAAAAGCCTCTCAGACTCTGAGCTCAAAGCAAGATGCCAGAGAGCACCAAACAATTTTTTTTTAAATTAGACAATATCTAATATAAGACAATATAATTATGGCGGTAGAAGTCATTTGTTTGTTAAATACTTAATGAAACATACGTGTTTGATGTTTGTTGTGGATGACGTATACTCACAAATGAACGAGATAATTAGTCCAAGTTTGTCGTTTATTGAACGTTCAGGAACTACAGCGGCTGTAAAGCGCCAAGGCACAGGCGCATGTAATGATAAAATACAGGCGCAAGGTAAAATAACCCTATTACCAGGGGTGAAGCACACCCGTTGCCATAGCAACCGCCACGAGCCGAGCAGGGACTACATAACATTCAATCCGTTACGATACTAGGTTTTCAGGCTTGATATTTATTTTGTGATCATTTATAAGCCTCTCATGAACACAGCGGTGGTTGATGAGTTCATTTTAAACTAACTCCTGCTTTGCTAGTTATTTTGGTAATGGCACAATTGCGCAACACCTTGTTGAAACAATAATTACTGAGATTATTATTGTTGTTGGGTCATTAATTTGAAAACGTTTTGTTGATTTTTTTTTTTTTTTATAAAGTTGCGATAGTTTTAAGCGAGCCAGAGGAGGACGTGCTGGTCTCAGCGTCCTGGCGGCGTTCAGTTTGTCACCAACCGCCGAGATTGACTCAAAACCTTCCGCGATCGACGTGTTGCACCCCTGCTCTAGCAAAGCACGAACAGTTCAGAAACAATATGAAATGGGAATAAAGCTATTTATTAACTGATTAAGTCGTATTTAGGATTGTTCTTGAAAAAATAATCACTCACGGCTGCACAGTGAACCCATTGATTTTTTTACATCACACAGCCGCTCCTCTTTCTTGCAGATTTAGCGTACTCCCGCTAAATCTTTTAGGGGTACAGTACACGACCGTACCCGCCTACTTTTACCCAGTGGTGGGAAGTAACGAAGTACAAGTACTTCGTTACTGTACTTAAGTACAGTTTTC
>NW_006803203.1:0-1705 GCF_000485575.1 Poecilia formosa
TTGGGCTCTGTAGAGGTTCTCCAGAGTCACTGTTAAAGCAAGACATCCAGCAGAAAAAATGGCTACTTTCTGTTGGATTGTGGTGGGGCAGAGTTGATGTTAGCACTTGGCCTTTGTCAGTTTGTTATTACAGACATTGATGCAATTTATTTCTCTGAGAACTAAGCTTCTCCCTCAATCTCTTTCTCATTGGTGGACTAACAGTGACCCCCTACTGACTTATTTTGCATACTGATCAATTTATTTATCATCTTTAGCTCTGTGATCCAATTTAATGATCCCAGAATTCCATTAACCCATCCATGTATTTGTCATTTGTGGAGCGATACTGACATCTGTTGAAGAATTACTGAAATAGCTTCTAAAAGTTGACTTCTGATGAATGTTGCTTTTCATATTTTTTTAAACCAAAATTAGTCCATTTGTGTACTCTAACTGAAAAAACACAATTATTTAAAAAAAACATAAATTATTTAACAATGTATATTTTCATACATATTATGTTAACATGGCCTGGATGGATACAAGCCATGTATCCTAGCCTCCCAAATCCTTTATGTTTAATGATTTGGGAGAATGTATGTGTATCTGAACAGCTGGATCAGTGCTTTATCTGGTAACATAAGTTGGATTCTTTTCAGCAGTCTCTTTTTCATTGGTGGAGCAATACTGCCCCCTTCTGGTGAATCTTTGTATTGCAACTCAAAAAAAGACCATTTGTAAAAAAACAGGAAAATTAACTGTCATGAAGCGGTGTGGTGACGGTGAAGATGAACGCTGAGACCCAGGTAAAGTGATGATGATGAAGATTTTAATAATAAAGCTCACAGTCCAAAAACAGGCAGCACGGCAGAGAGACAGGCACACAGCCAAATACCGGTAGCAACTGAATAAACCGGACTTCGTGCGAGCGAACACAAACCAGGACTTAGCAGTACGACTGGAGAGTGTAGACAAACGACAATAGACATAGACACGACGACACAGATTAACGACAAACGACGACAGACAAGGACCCGACGACGAACACAGACAACAGGTGGGTATAAATACACACGGGGTAATTAAGGGAATGAGACACACCTGGGGAGCAATCAACAGGGAGGACAGAGACTCACAGGGAACAGGACTACACAGGAAAAACAGGACTGAACACAGAAGAACTCCAAAATAAACACACAGAAACCCAGGGATCATGACATTAACAATTTATATTTAAATAATTATTTTCTTAGCATAATAATGGATATAATGTTCTGTATTGCATTTTATGTTTAAAGTTTTGGGAGTATATATGTGTATATGGACAGCTGGACTGATATTTTATCTGGTAACTAATCTTAACATTATCTGAATTGTCTTTTCAGCAGCACTCCTTTGTGAAGCACGCAACATCTTGTGCAGATTCGGCAATATAGCAAGGAGATAACAGCTCTTTGGTGAACCTCTACAGAGCCCAATAGCATTACATTATAACTTGACTCTAATGCGCCCCTAGGTTGATCAGAGTTGATCACATAAAGTCTTGTGCAAATCGGATGAAGCATGTTTGATTTAGAGATGACCGTAGACATGGTGAGCATTCCTACTCGCTATTTAGTCACCCCCACATGCTTCAGCCAGCAGCTAACATTCACAGAGGGCATCATCATGTCATTTTGTATCAGTTGGCACAGTATTTAACCCATTGGAAGCATAGAGTAAA
>NW_006803204.1:0-1703 GCF_000485575.1 Poecilia formosa
TGTTCATGTTGAAGCATTGAAGAATCTAGCTCCTCTTTTCTTACATATGTTAGTGGATATTCTATTTCCTCATGTTTAAACAGTGTAGGTTCTGGTTCCTCCTCTTCTTTTTTAATCCATTTTGTTCCTGGTTCCATCTGTTCCTCTTCAGTCCACTGATGTTCTGCTTCTTTCTGGACCTGATTGGACCTACTTGCCAGGCTCCAGACTTGTTGGGTGGCAGAAGCTTCTTCCTCATTGGAAACACTTGGCTGTTGGAGGTCTGTGGGAACGAAGAACAACATCATTAATATAATTTAATTGATGACTATCTCATGGATCAATCTGGTTTTCCTTGAGATTCTGGACAATGGACCTTACCAAGCTCCACCCAGAAATGCCCCCAAAAATCCCACATGGCTGCATGTCTCACAAACAAAGCCTCGCGGAGCTTAGTTTCGATGTGTAAACATGGCATCTTTCACTTCGACTGACTCTCTGCAGCGTATTTCTGACTCGATTAGTGTAGCATTTCTGCCGGATTTTCACAAAATATCAGCCACGACAATGGCCAGGGGAACCAACAAGTTCATGTCATCTTTTATGGACAAAATCAAGGTGTTTAAGCCACGCGATGCCTCCAACATTGTGCGCGTCACAGCTAAAAGCTACCGACAGATGAGGAAAACAGCACATCCTCACACCCTCAGCATAAATATAGCTGTGGACAAGATCACTGATGCCTGTTCTTGCAAGGCTGGGTAAGTCAGGCATTCATGGTTTTGAGGATTACTTTCGAAATCAGTGATTTCTGTTGTTAGCAAATGTTTGAGTGTGCCTAGGCCTGATACACTGTACTCGGTGCTAGCGTGGCTAACACGATTACAGTTTAGTAAAAAGCCTTTTCAGTGAAAATAAAATCTTTAATGTATGTCATATACGGTACACATTGCATATTGATCTGTTCAGCTAATGTAAAACTGTAACAGACAGGCTTCAAGGTGTAGAAGTTGTATCGGTACTGCCATTATGCTGTACTTAGCTAAAAGGTTTTCATAATGGATGTGTTAATTATTGACTTTCTTTTTTTCATTCACTAAACACAAAGAAAGCAAAGCAATAATACTTACACCAGCACACACTCCTTTGTTCTTATTGATCCTACGACGGTTGAGCTGCAAATGCGGTCGTGCACAAGCTTTGATCCAAGCAAGGCATCCCGTTTCAGATTTTGGAAATCTGTGAATTTTAGTTCCACAAATATGATCAGATACCCGACATCGCCTGAACAGATACCCCACTGACAGTGGAGAACCATTCTGATGCAAACACTTTCTGCCGGTCTGCTAGTCCACAATGTATATTAGCATGTGTTTACTACTGTAGCCTGTGTTTGTGAGACGGTCACGCACGTAGTAGCTGCGCTGTGACGTGAAATGGGCATTAGCCAATGAAACGCGGCCCCTGTGGTAAGGTCCATAGGCATCATATGGTTAATCTAAAATTAGTTTCTAGATTTTAACTGAAAAGCAGGTAAAGTGCCCTCCGCATTAAATTGTTGCCATGGCAAAAATGTTAAAAGGAGTTCAAGTACATTCAGACTTTAATCTAGAGGTACGGTTTCATACTGATGTTTTATTAACAATTAAATGTTTAATTCTTTAAAGCCATTCATACAGTGAAGAACTAAAAATACATTAAGACAATACACTTATAACCTTATG
>NW_006803205.1:0-1698 GCF_000485575.1 Poecilia formosa
ATTTCAGAACCCTGAAACATAACATGCTGAAATCTCAGTGTAATGTATGGAGCTCTGTGGGAGGGAAAACTATCCTCTCTTCAAAGTGCTTTTAATAAGTTGTGAGACTGATTGATTTATGGACGCTAATATAAGCTAATGTGGTTTTAACCTCATTAAAATGTGCAAATGAGCCACTTTGGTAGCCTCTCCTGCACAATTAGCATTTTTCTGGTGTCTTTACTTGCAAATCTCAAGGTGGACTGCCTTTTAATACCTAACTGGCACTTATCACAGAAATAAGCATTTTTATTTTTCAGGAGCCATAAACCCTCCTCAGGTAGTTTCAGCGTTAGTCGAACGTTGCCATCCTCTAGGATAATAATTCTCTCTTACTTTTTACACAACACTTGACTCCCTCTAACTTTTTATACACATCTCATCCCTCATCTCCTCCACCGTATTCCCCCCCCAGCCCAGTCTCACTAAATATAGTCCCTGCAAAGCGTGGCTGCGTCGTCTCTTCCTGCAACGCTGTAAGACGAAAGTCTGTCATCTCACATCTGCAGCAACGGGGACAGAAAGTACAGATAAGATTGATGGCCAGAAAAAGAAGAGGAAGCCATTAAAAAGTAGATAAACATCTGCATGTGGGTAAATGAATAAAAGGGTACAAATCTAGAAACAAAAGGTGAAATTGTAGCATGCTCGATAGTGAGACACAAAGAGAGAAAAGATGAGGTTTATGCCGTTCCTGCTGTTATTTTATTTTTAATTGAACAATTAAAACTGTGGAGGCCTAAACGTGTAATGAGTCTGGCACCGCTGTAAGAAGCCCGATGATGGATAGTTATGACTGTGTAAGTGCTGCTATAGGAACAAAACAGATGATGTGTGTGGAGGAGAAGACAACGAAGAGATAAATGTTGTTGCATAGGGCAGCATGGAGACCTTATGTTCAGCACGATATCTCCACCTAATGGTAGAAAGGAGTCATTACAGTTAGAGTAGGTTACACATCACTGCAGCCGAGGACAATTCCCATCTCATTAGCTCACCTGCAGGAGCCTTTGTAATGATTTCTACTTTGTCTAATTACAGACTGTGTAATTTACATAATAGGTGTACTCAGTTTTACACACAGTGTAGGTAATAGCAGTCACAGCACCCTCGCAGCTGTTCAGCGAGGGGCTTAAAGTCATCTGAGGGGGTTGTGTTACCATCACATCTGCTTGACCACAGAGAGGCTGCACCTGCCTGCGAACAGAAGCTCATCTGTTCGTAACGGCTCCCTGAGGAGCGAGCTCCATGATGGGCACAACGTGCAGACCGGTTCCCCTGCATCCAGGACATACATCGGCCCTGACAGGATCTCCTTCTACCTCAATGACACGAACGTGCTCAGGGCAGGTGTTAACACCCAGGAGGACAGATTATCATTCCCAGCATGATCCTTGGCCCTCGCCAGGATGCATTAAGTGAGGAAACGTGTTTTCACACGTGGAGAGTCCAAACTGCACTCGTGCACCATGTTAATAGCCTCCTATTGTTTATGGATGCTGATGTGAAGATGGTAGTCCTGCTTTACTGCTACATACATTTGAAAAAGGGATATTTTATTTACATTTTTTGTGTAGTCATAGTATTTATTTATAATTTTTTTTCTAAAAATAGAATCATGGAGTTAGGGTGTTTTACCACTTGATTGGGGACCAAAAT
>NW_006803206.1:0-1698 GCF_000485575.1 Poecilia formosa
AATTATTCTCTAACATTGACTTAGATTATCTGACACAAGAGCCTACATTAGAAATGAAACAATGCAACATATATTATAAAACTGTGTTATAACATTCACCAGCAAAGTTTACACAGGTGGTAAAGACTATTATTTATATGTAATTCTTTCACTCTGTCAAAAGTAAAATAGCTCCCAAACCTTCCGTTTTTGTTTTGAAGGTTTCCTAAAGACGCGTTCTGACGAAGAAGTGGGAAATTCACTGCAGCACGGATGAACCTCACATCAGATTTTGGACTCAATCTCAGCTGCTGAATCACTCTGATGCTAGAAATCCTTGGCTGAAAAATATATCTATATATATGTCAGTGTCGTGCGGTGAGGTTCATAGCTGGTGAGGCACCGACTTAATTATAATTGGATTTACAAATCTAGACCCCTGCATGTTATTTACATAAGGAAATTTCACGCATGCGTACAAAGCTGGAGGGCAAAAAGACTATTCTTTAACATGTGATGCATAGCCGCACCGCCCCCGCAGAATAATTCCGTTATCTCAAACTTAGACATGTAGACATTATTAATTTCATGCTGTGCTTAACAGCAAAGGGGGAAACCGTTAAAGTACAACTCAAAACCACGTCTTTCTCGCTCTCTGTATCAGCGCAGCTACTGTATGGCTAGATCGCTGTTACTCTGCAGTTGTGGAGTCACAATGTCTGGGTTCATTAGAGCGCCCCCAGCGATGAGGCAAGAGAACTGCCTGCCTCACCTCGAATCTGTTCTCTGCCGTTAGCACACGAAACACATTATACGAAATTAAATACATAAGCTGAATAATGGAAAATCAGTTCATACATTAAATGTTTTAACCATTTTATTGGCGACGCACAGACAGGAGGAGCATGCTCTCATGGAATGGTAGCCAGTGCAGTTAGCTAGAGGTTGCACAATCCCAGGTGAGGCTCAGCTCGCTGTTGCCTCACCGGCTTCGCTTCTAAGCATTTCAATGGGAAAATGCGAAAATATATGATGTCTATGGTCCCCACCAGTGATGTGCGGTGAGGTTCATTGCTGGTGAGGCACTGACTTATGACTTAGACACCATGCATGTTATTGGACGTACGCAAATTTCGCGCAGGCATACAACGCTGGAGAGCAAAAAGATTAATCATTTACATGTCATCCATAGCCGCATGAAACTTAGAAATGTAGGTATTAATTTCGTGCTATGATCCACAGCAAAGTGATCTGTATTCGCCGAGCTACGCAGACTCGTTGCCATAGCAACTGACAACAATGCCACTTCATGTTTTAGAATTTAACACCAAAAAACATTCAAGAATTTTGCACACAGAACATTTAGTCTATTGTTATAGTACGTTTTAGGCTTAATGTTTAATTATTCAATAATTGCTGTGGTAAATTAGCTACCGCTTCTACTTTACTGAATTATTTAGACATACAAACTGTAGCCCACAAAACGCAAATCTCATTAAAAAAAATAAACAAAAACATCTCATTGCTGTCTTACCTTTACGTATCAATGAAATCCATGCACCGCTAATTCTGCACAAAAATATCCGTTCATCCAAAGCCAAGTCTATTACCGGCATGTCTTTTCTACTCCGTTTGAGAATCATCATACTGTCTCGAAACAAAACTTTCAGCTCCGGTGTTGGTCTTCCTTTAGTTATTATCTCATGGAGTCTTGACTGA
>NW_006803207.1:0-1698 GCF_000485575.1 Poecilia formosa
ATTTTGGTCCCCAATCAAGTGGTAAAACACCCTAACTCCATGATTCTATTTTTAGAAAAAAAATTATAAATAAATACTATGACTACACAAAAAATGTAAATAAAATATCCCTTTTTCAAATGTATGTAGCAGTAAAGCAGGACTACCATCTTCACATCAGCATCCATAAACAATAGGAGGCTATTAACATGGTGCACGAGTGCAGTTTGGACTCTCCACGTGTGAAAACACGTTTCCTCACTTAATGCATCCTGGCGAGGGCCAAGGATCATGCTGGGAATGATAATCTGTCCTCCTGGGTGTTAACACCTGCCCTGAGCACGTTCGTGTCATTGAGGTAGAAGGAGATCCTGTCAGGGCCGATGTATGTCCTGGATGCAGGGGAACCGGTCTGCACGTTGTGCCCATCATGGAGCTCGCTCCTCAGGGAGCCGTTACGAACAGATGAGCTTCTGTTCGCAGGCAGGTGCAGCCTCTCTGTGGTCAAGCAGATGTGATGGTAACACAACCCCCTCAGATGACTTTAAGCCCCTCGCTGAACAGCTGCGAGGGTGCTGTGACTGCTATTACCTACACTGTGTGTAAAACTGAGTACACCTATTATGTAAATTACACAGTCTGTAATTAGACAAAGTAGAAATCATTACAAAGGCTCCTGCAGGTGAGCTAATGAGATGGGAATTGTCCTCGGCTGCAGTGATGTGTAACCTACTCTAACTGTAATGACTCCTTTCTACCATTAGGTGGAGATATCGTGCTGAACATAAGGTCTCCATGCTGCCCTATGCAACAACATTTATCTCTTCGTTGTCTTCTCCTCCACACACATCATCTGTTTTGTTCCTATAGCAGCACTTACACAGTCATAACTATCCATCATCGGGCTTCTTACAGCGGTGCCAGACTCATTACACGTTTAGGCCTCCACAGTTTTAATTGTTCAATTAAAAATAAAATAACAGCAGGAACGGCATAAACCTCATCTTTTCTCTCTTTGTGTCTCACTATCGAGCATGCTACAATTTCACCTTTTGTTTCTAGATTTGTACCCTTTTATTCATTTACCCACATGCAGATGTTTATCTACTTTTTAATGGCTTCCTCTTCTTTTTCTGGCCATCAATCTTATCTGTACTTTCTGTCCCCGTTGCTGCAGATGTGAGATGACAGACTTTCGTCTTACAGCGTTGCAGGAAGAGACGACGCAGCCACGCTTTGCAGGGACTATATTTAGTGAGACTGGGCTGGGGGGGGAATACGGTGGAGGAGATGAGGGATGAGATGTGTATAAAAAGTTAGAGGGAGTCAAGTGTTGTGTAAAAAGTAAGAGAGAATTATTATCCTAGAGGATGGCAACGTTCGACTAACGCTGAAACTACCTGAGGAGGGTTTATGGCTCCTGAAAAATAAAAATGCTTATTTCTGTGATAAGTGCCAGTTAGGTATTAAAAGGCAGTCCACCTTGAGATTTGCAAGTAAAGACACCAGAAAAATGCTAATTGTGCAGGAGAGGCTACCAAAGTGGCTCATTTGCACATTTTAATGAGGTTAAAACCACATTAGCTTATATTAGCGTCCATAAATCAATCAGTCTCACAACTTATTAAAAGCACTTTGAAGAGAGGATAGTTTTCCCTCCCACAGAGCTCCATACATTACACTGAGATTTCAGCATGTTATGTTTCAGGGTTCTGAAAT
>NW_006803208.1:0-1697 GCF_000485575.1 Poecilia formosa
GTGACCCATTAATTGAATGTCCACAACATCTTAGATTTTCTAATTATTTTATTAAGGCAATTTTGCAAGGGTCAGTACAGCTTAATTCAGTAGTGTAAATAATCAAATAAGTAAAAATCAATCATCTAGGTCAGGGGTGGGCAACTCCAGACCTTGAGGGCCGGTCTCGTGCAACTTTTACATGACAATGATCCAACAAAAACTGAATTTGTTCCGTTTTTGTTGGATCATTTACATGAAAAAGTTCTAATTACAATCTTTGTTTACACAGTAACGGTACACATCGAAAACATGTAATGTTCTTGCCGCACCTAGTTGGTGCTAGGTTCTTTGAAACTAAGTGCGCATGCGTTTAAAAAAGACAGTTCTACTTGAAGGCATGTGGATTCGCGTTTCCCCATCAGAATGGATGTTTGCATGTTTTCTCCCATAGCATGGGAGAAAACATGCACTATGTGCGTCTGATTAGGGCGCATGCAGTTGGAAAAGTGGGATAACTTTGCTGAAACACCTTGTTTGAGCTTTCACGGTGTCCATAGCGGACCCGGTGGCATGGGTGGGCATTGGGAGACATCACGGAAGAAACGCACCAGTTCTTCCTCTTTGCCTTTGTTCTTTGTCTTTATCTTTGTCTTTGGGGCCTGAACCCAGCTGATGACAGAAGTGCAATTTGAAGCCACATGTTGTGGGGCTGAAGGGTTGGTCCCCATGTGCAGGACAGTCTTCGGCTCTGTGGCCCCAGCTCTTCTTCACCTGCGGAGTTCTTTGTCCATCTCGATCTTTGGCTCGAAGCTGCCTGGAGGATCCAACCAAAGGTTCCTCTTTTGCACTCACCTTTAATAGGGTTTATCCACCTTTTTGGTGGATAAATGGCTAGCACTGTTGCTGTGGCTGTCTCATTGGCTGACTGCTTGGACAGATGATCTCATATCCATCACTGTCTTAGAGACATTATGTCCTGATGTCTGTGCTAATGTCCCATGGTTACTCAACAGTCCTGTTACGACCAGTCTAGGGGTGGCTAGATCGCAACATAAAGGATCCATCCTCTTCAGATCTCAACCGACACACACGAAGTTGAACAGTTGATTATTTTAAAAAGATGCATTTTTGACGAAGATGTTACATGAGGACTCTAAAACTCACTAACGAGTTGGAATCGATCTTGGAGAAGTTGCTAGTTTCAGCTCAGTGGAATGACCAAATTAATTTGGAGGATTGGGAACTGAGATGTATCGGAGAGAATTTAGAAAAGATTGAAATTCATAATCTTCCTGACCTAAGACATTCTGTTTATGAATTGGCTGTCCCCGTGTGGCCTTGGAAGGGCTGCATATCTCTAATCTCCTCGAAGATATGTAAACATAACGCTCCTTCTCACCTCACCCCCTCCTGTTTCCATGGAGCTGTGCGCTCCTAAGGACATCATGTCTTGATAACAAACACCTCTGTTGGACTATGCCAAGGACCAAAGTCTGTGTTTAGCAGGCACAATGCCATATCAGCGCATTTAATCGATCATAACACACTTTTTTGTTACTGGAAACCATATTCAAACATCTATCAAAGCAACATTTATAAACAATTGTATTTTTAAGTATGTTTTTAATACATACTTCATCATATTTAAATATGCTTAGTGGCTATAACAATAGAATAGGAATGGAATATTCTGATATCGATGTATGAAGAGCATA
>NW_006803209.1:0-1694 GCF_000485575.1 Poecilia formosa
GGAGTAATATGCGACCGGTCTCATTTTATCACCATGTTGTTGTGCCAGTACCGAGGTCATAAAATGACCTTTGCAATCCACCATCTGAACAAAAGGTTTTTGATAATTAGGTAAAGCTAAGGCAGAGGTAGACACGAGGGCCTGCTTTACTCTGCAAAATGCCTCTTCCTCTACGTCTGACCATTTCAATGGAGAGGACATTTTGAGGTCTTCACTATACGTCATTTTAGTTAAAGGTGCCACAATTTCTGCATAATTAGGCACCCAACTACGACAGTAATTTGTCAACCCTAGAAATGACATCATTTGTTTTTTTGTTTGTGGTTTTGGCGCCTGGAGAATTGCTGTTTTTCTATCCTCCATGATGGTACGCCCCTCCGCACCCAAATTATGACCCAGATATTTTACTTGTCTCTTACATAGTTGTAATTTATTTTTATTCACCTTATGACCTTCTTCAGATAAGTGTTTTAGAAGCGCCAAAGTATCCTGCAGACAGGTTTCAATATCTGGAGATGCTAATAAAACATCATCAACATATAATAAAATTTGGCTCCCTCCTGGAGGTTGAAACGTTGACATGCTCGCACTCATAACTTGTGCAAAAATCGTAGGGCTTTCACAATAGCCCTGGGGAAGCCTGGTGTATGTGTACCTTCTTCCTTCAAAAGTGAAAGCAAACCAATATTGACTTTCTTTTTCTATTGGTATTGAGAAAAAGGCATTACTGATGTCGACTACGGTGAATACTTTTGCATCTGGTCTAAGAGAATTCAACAATGTGTGTGGATCAGGAACACAAGGGGCCCTCTGAATCACCGCATTGTTTACTGCTTGTAAGTCTTGAACCATACGCCACCCAGTAGAAGGAGCCTGTTTTTTAACCGGAAAAATAGGAGTATTGCACGGAGAATTTTCACACTCTACTATGACTCCTGCTTCAATAAGATCTTTAATCACAGGTTTTATGCCTTCCTGTGCATCTTTCTTGATAGGATATTGTTTCACCCTCGGTCTAAACTCTGTTTTGGGTCTAATCTGCACAGGCAAGGCTCCTTTGACAAGGCCCACATCTGTAGGCCCTTTAGACCATAAATTTTCAGGAATGTCCCTGAGAAGGACTTCCTCTTCTTCAGATAACATCAGTTGTCAGTGCCTGCTGGGGTGTAAATGTTGACCCTTTTGCACTGACACAGACCAGCTCAATGTTTTCCTAGTCAGCCCAGTAGATTGGCTGACTGCTAAATTTGTGGAAGTTGTTACCCAGTCGGTGGCTGCGTTTCCTTCTTCCACAATTCTGCCTAAATGGCTCCATTGCACCTCTTTTTGTTTGAAAAGAGGCAAATGGAGAGATCTCCACATTTTGTTTAAGGGTTTCAGTTTGTCTGGGAGAGCAACAGCGGCTACTGCATTGTGCTCTGTGTCTGTGTACAGGTAGGTCACCCGTATCATGGCTGGGGTAACCTTTTCAATTGCGGCCTCATAATTCTTATCAGGCCCAGGAGTGTTCTTGACCCAAAGGGTGATGTGTAAGTCCTCAGGAGATTTTTTATCCTGTGGAGCAGAGACTACTTTACGCCCCTCGTCCAGGAGTGCTTGTGCACTGTTGTGTGGAGGTTTATGTGGAATTTCCAACGAATAATAATAATATGGTTCCCCACATCCCTGGACTACAAAGAAATCTCCCTTTGTCA
>NW_006803210.1:0-1689 GCF_000485575.1 Poecilia formosa
AAAAAAACAGCCCATTTCCAAGACAGATTTTTTTTTTATTTTATTTTTTCTTTGTTTACTCTTCAGCAGCATTTCTCTCTTCTCTCATGAATGCAACACTTGCAGCTGTATCTCCAAAACAACATATTGAAGGTCGCAGCTAGACGCAGAATGCTTTATCTAATTAAAGTATATAATATCTGCTGATTGTGATGATGGAACACACGAGCATGGGTTAGTGCGTACGGAAAGCTACAGCGGAGAGGATGAGAGAAGAATTCCTTCAGGATTAAGAGCTTCAAGCGGGATTCTTAAGGCAAAACCAAACAAGTTCACCTTAACAGAGAGATTTTTTAACAGAGTTCCTTAATGGTTCAATCTGTGCAGCTAAGCTAACTAAGATGCAGAGATTTATCACTGCTTGTAGATACCAGTTCTACCAAATCTAATTAGACAACAGAAGCCAGAGGCCTCACACCAGGGGATGTCTTTTCTTCACAATCAAAAATAATCCTTGGCAATACGGCTAAAAAGCACACACACCAAAGCTCCATTCAGTTTCATCTATACCTCTGAATAGGTTCCTGCCACACCTCTCAGATTGTGTGTGCCTACACCAATGTGTGTGTGTGTGTGTGCGCGCGTGTGTGCTGCTTTTGGCAACAGGCCCCCCTTTTTTTTTTTTTTTTTTTTTTTAGCTGGTGTAGGCAGCAGCCTTACAATGGTACATTAACAATCTGTGCGTTCATTTATCAGTGTGTGCGATTTGGACTCTCCGTTCATGGCGCACTGCACTTTTCATGGCTGAAAATTAATGAACAAGCCTCCCCTTGCAACAAACATGCACCTGTGCTGCAGAGATGCTAATCACAAACATTTATATTTATTAGTGAACACCCGCGCTAAAGGCTGCGGTTGTAAATGGGGAGGGAGAGGAAGAGAGGATGGATGCTGAAGAAAGAAACGTGGGGATTATCAGATCTCCTTTTTCTGCTTTAAATGGATCATAAAGGGCAGAGAGGTTGCCCACAACAGCTTTGGAGCCGCACTTGCTTTGTTAAAAAAAAAAGAAAAAAAAAAGAGAGGAATAATCCTAGCCTGGAACCTGGCGGAAATTGTGAAGTGAGCCTTTTTTCTTCTTTTTCTTCTTAAATATGCATTCTTTTCTCCACTCCTCTCTTGCCACTTCTCTCTTCACCCACCACCACCCCCCGGCCGACAGAAGGTGGCTCTCTCCTTCAGTTAAAGGGCTATGCCTCTGCCCAGCTAGGAGAAGAGGAATGGTGCCATAAGTTTCTCCCTGGCACTGGCCCACCTTTGTTTTCCACCCCTACTCAAGTCTGTTTCAGGCTTCAAAGAGCATTGGAAAAAGAAACACACACATACACACACACCTCCCAGCACCCCTTCCCTTCATTCTGTTTCTTTTTTTTTTTTTTTTTTTTTTTTTTTTTGATTTGGACCGGTGCCATCTTTGTGAGCGTCTGGTTCATGCAAGTTAATCAATTTGAGGTTTAGTTACACTGCTGATGCTAGCATTCCCGCCACTGCGAGAACACAATCTGAACTTGCAGAATTTATTAACCAAACACCAATTATCATTAAACACCGCTGCATTATCCCCCTTCCTTTTACCACCTGACAAGGACTACTAAATGAAATTTTAGATTAAAGTTACTCGCCTCTTGATTTATGGGTACCGAGGAGGCC
>NW_006803211.1:0-1688 GCF_000485575.1 Poecilia formosa
ACCCAAATGCTTAAGGTCAACCTAAGGTCAAAAACCGATGACTGGACATTTACTTTCAGGATTTTGTGTAAGAGAATTGAATGAAACCTCCAGTTTCTTTGCCACATAGACTTTCAGATTATAGGCTGGAATAGGAATATAAACTGAGGTTCCTGACAGCATGCGACTGATAATCCCTTAACCATTTCCCTAAAGTACCCTAAGAAGAAGTTAGTAAAAGTTTGATTTCTATAAATGTACAAAATCTCACTAAAAGAAATGACTACTGAGTTTAAATGCAGAACAATTACACAAATACACAATTAGCCCAAGATCTGGTTGTGCTAAACTTTATTTATTGCTCCGACTATAAATGTAGGCAGGTCGAGTAGATATTTATTTTGTCGTAGTCATCGTCTTGCATTTTCTCTCACATTTGCTTGGCTTTCCCATTTTGAAAAGTGACAGAGACCAGTGCTTTGCGTCAGTTCAGACTCATTACTCCGGAAAACAGGAAGTCGTAGATTATTCAGCAAAAGTTGAAGAACGAAAGCGTAAATCTCCAAAATACTTCGGTTAGATTAGTTTTATAGCAATTTCAACAGGTATTTGTGGCACTGATGTTGTGTAATAAACAATAACATGAGATCCCCTTTCCCACTTAATAAACATATTTTCATAGATATCTGAGGGTCATTATCCTACTATAAAAAGCTTATTTACCAATTTTAATGGGTTTTTTTTTTGCTCATCTTCATCTTCAACAAGAGTAAGAATTATATCAGCTCCAAAGACTTAATATCCGGAGTACAAAGCTCCTCTCGTTTAAGCCTGCTTCAAGATTTTTTCTAAACCTCAGTGTGACAGAAGGTGACAGAGCAAAGTCAAACCGCTAAAGTACTTCTTCCGCTTGTGATTCAGACGACGTGACGTGTTACCTCCTCCGACGGAAGCGATGGTGTTGTCACTTTTTGCCATCTGTTTACCATCTTAGCTGGTCCAGCTTAGCATGTAGGAAAGGCTCTTCATTCTGCACCTTTTTGGCAGCAGCTGCCGATACAACTTTGGTCCGACCATCTGTTCGAAGACGGATGTGTGTAGTTCGATGAGTTTGGCATCCATCACCCACTGCAAGGTGGCCTGGGAGAGGTCAATTGCTACCTGACAACAACTAATCCTGTTCAAACATCCATTTTGTCCAGTTGAGTCATTCAAATAAGCCAATAGATGAGTTATATTCTATTTCTAATTGTGATGTTCTTTTGTTATTAAAGTTGAAAATATGAACATTTGTGCCTAAATGTAAAGCCAAAGTGTACCTTAAATTAAGTTAATTAAGTAGCCTCTGCATGTTTCTGATGAAAAAAGGTTAAACACTGAGCGATACTGAGTTCAGTTTCACGTGGGCAGAAAGTGCTGCTGAGCCGCAGGTGTGCAACTCATAATCCTAATTATCGTACATTTCACACACAATTACGTCCAATTATGCAATTACAGCGAGGCGGCACATAGGGGAAAAACAAGTGGTGTGTGTTTGCTTTGTTGGTTTTACGGTCTGTGGACAGCTGACACGACATTCATTTTAAACTACACTTGAACATTTAACAAATATCGTATTGCAAAATAAACTAACTTTTGTGTGTGTCCACCACCCCACCCCGAAGACCTAAAGAACGTTCTCCACTGATCTGTTATGTGTCGTCTCAGCA
>NW_006803212.1:0-1686 GCF_000485575.1 Poecilia formosa
AGGGGGGCCAATATGCTGAAGTGGCCCTCGGTGAAATTGAGTTTGACACCCCTGCCTTATATAGGGTTATGATCTATCCACTCCGCCAGGTGGCAGATTAAATATCAAGGTATTGGTAACCATAGCTACCTTGTCTTTCACAGCCGTCCGTCGCACGTCTCATCACCCTTATCACAAATAAAAACACCTCAGGGTCTATAGAAACTCATCCACGCATTTATCTTCAACCGCATTGATAACTGCAGCAGCGTCGTAGTTAAATCCAGGGAGATGCAGCTTATCACTCCAGTTCCAAAGATTTCTCATTGGCTGTTTCAGCTCGGAGAACAGACCTTAAACACTGTTCGTCCAGAGACCTCGATCGGTCTAGCTCCTTAACCCATTAAAGATCTGATCCATCAACCTTCTGCTCCACCCTGGTCCTCCGGGTCTGACCTGCTCTGCCTCCCCAGAACGAAACAAGCAGCACTTAGCCTTGTGCACGTCAAACGAGGGAAAATTTCTGAAAATATAACAGCCAAATCAGACATATTTTAAATCTTGTTTAAATTCTACATATATAGCTGCTTTGTTGCATAATTTATGAATCTTTGACGAGTAATGTCAGCACTTGGAAAGGGTGTCTCCTTTCTGTGTGATTCGGGGTACTCCGGGCTAGCCTGCTGCAGAAAGGTTCTACAGGACACAAACTGAACTACAATTTCACCCCTACCTTTGACTAGTCCCAGGTCTTACATCTTTAAGGTGCCTTTCACCCTCACCCAAGCCTTCCTCCTTCTCGTCATTTAGCAGTCCCCATTACCTCTGCTATACTTGCAGGTCATTCCAACAACCATTCAACAGTATTTCTCAAGTCCTTCACCCAGCGGCGTAGGAAGCGGGGGGGACATGTCCCCCCCAATATTGAAGCCAGGTGGATATGTCCCCCCCAAAAAATTGTACCGCAAAATATTGGATTTTGACATTTTTTTAACTAGCGTGCTTTTATTTTGAAGGCGCAGCATCGCGTTACGTCACGGCACTCCCCCTCCCCTCTCTGAACTGCTGAGTGAGCACTCAGAAGGGAGGGGAAACAGCGACACAGAAGTCAGAAACTTGTGAATGAGGTAAAATGGTCTGTCGGGAATGCTGCTATGAACATCGCTTATTCATAACGTCTTGTTGTCAGTTCACTTTCATATATAGAAACTGAATCTTTTTGGTTTAGTCATCTTAGTCTTGGGATGATCACTCATCCAATATTTAACTGCTAACTTTCTCTAGACGTTTGCTACGCTAGCCAAAATGTCTTTTTTTTTTTTATATCTCATTTCAGTACAATGCCACCACCAACTAAAAGGCTGAAACAGCAGCAGGACTTACTCAGCTTTTTTAAAAAGAGTAACGTCAGTGTGAGTAACAGTCACAACACAAGGGCAAGACCTGTGTTGCCCTTGTGTTGAAATTAGCCCGGTCTGGCCGTGCGTTTTACGAGGATTTTTTTATTTTTTGCGTGGTTTTGCTTCGCCGAAATGGACAGATATTATACATGCCGCGCTCCTGATCGTTAGTTAAAACCACAGGGAGAGTTAATTTTAATTCTTAGCAGCGGCTAACCAACTAATTAACTTCTGCACTTTTATTTCCTCAAATAAACTGCTGGCTCCTCTTTTTAGACTATAAATAGATTAACACAACATTGACAAC
>NW_006803213.1:0-1686 GCF_000485575.1 Poecilia formosa
TTTTTTTTTTCCGGGTCAGGTGGATAATGCCTTTAGGAATTCCTTTAAAGATGGAAGGAATAAAAACATTTTTATTAAAATGGAAAAGCCTCAAGTACAGAGCTTTTTTTTCTTCCTCTTCATTAAAATGACTTCATATACAGTACAAAACATGCATCCCATGTTATTTCACAAACATCAGTCTTACAATGCACAGTGATTGCACAAAATTAAATTAAAAATCATAAAAATAAAAATAAAAACATTACACAAACTGTATAAATCCGTCACAGACGCTACAAGCAAGACACACCTGGCTAGTCCTATTCTCACACATTGAAAAGCAACCATTAATTTATTTATACAACCAAAACTGTTTCGTCCTCTGACTACTGGGCTATTTTCAAAATAGCCTGAGGTAAGCTTTAGCACATGAGCCGTGGCTCAGTCAAGGCTTAAAAAAATATGAAATGACTGACAAAACAAAGGAAATCTCTCTTTTAAAAGGAATTTTGCTTGAAATTTGCTGTAAACAAAGTGCGAAAAGTACTTCTGATCCCTTTAGCCGACCCACTTCCTTTTGATTCAATGGTTCGCGTACAAACTTTGAGTAGTGCAACACAACCGAAATGAATGTCATCAATTACACCGACAAGGAAATAAAAAAAGAAAGGCATAAAAACCCCAAAAGGCAAAACAAACAAACAAAAAAACAATAATAACAATAACAAAACAAAAAAAAACAAAATAAAAAAAACACAAAAAAAAAAACAAAAAAAAAAAACCTAGGCTGGACGGGAGATGAACTCAGTGGTCCCGTTTCTGCCGCCGGCCCACGTCGACCTCGTCCAGGCCACTGGCCGACCGGGACTGCTGCAGCTCCCTGAGCTGGGCGTGGGTCCGGGGCGGCTGCTTCTTCAGCTTCTCCAGGTGAATGTCAATGGGGTCAAGCTCGGGCTCGGAGGCCGGCACGGGCAGGTAGCCGCCGTCCCTGGGCAGGCACAGGCACCAGCCGGCGCCCGCCAGGTCCAGCTCGCTGTACTCGAACTCGGACTTCTTCAGCTTGAAGTCCACCATGTCGGCCGACTCGCTCATGTCCACCAGCAGGTTCCAGAAGACGCAGCTCAGGATGATGCCCAGCAGCTGCAGGTGGGGGGGGAAACACTCATCAGCTGTGTTTCCATTACAAATGTGAGCAAATCTCTGTCTATATTCCGCGAATGTCGAAAAAACACATTTGGCGATTGTGGCGTTTCCTGTCAGTGAATGATCCGTTCAGGAAGCACGATCCGTACCTTTGGCTCATTTGCGCTTCAGAAACACTTCAGTACATTCTTAAAATGTATGTCAACAAAGTGTAACATAAATATTTATATTACTTAAAATACTATTTGTTATAAGATTACCTATTTTCATAGACAATGTCATTATTTTCTTAATGAATAATAGTCATAATTTAGTTAAAAGACAAGTAGAAAATAGTGTAGCATGTTATTGTTTACAACTGGAAATTTTGTGCATCTGCGCATTGCTGGAGGGCCAAAAAGTTATTAATGTACATGTGATCCAGAGCCGCTGTGCCGCAGTTGAACAATCTTGTTAGTGAAATAAAACCTGGAGATGTGGGTATCATTAACTTAGTGCAGTGCGCCACAGCAAAGGGAAAAATAACGCAGCCAAACCGTTGAAGAACAACGGTTGAGAATA
>NW_006803214.1:0-1685 GCF_000485575.1 Poecilia formosa
GTATTTTTTCCTTTGTCGTAAGTGACAATCACCCTTCCAAGTCTGCTGAAAAATGCCATTTTTGGTTCAAAGATAGACACGTGAAAAGTTGTGTCTGTCCCACTGCCAAAAAGAAGAACTGAAAACGGCGTATTACTTGATAGCGCCTCTTGCTGATTTTTTAAAAGTTCTTCTTTTCTTTTAACACTGAACCATAAGTTGTCAACCAGGATGTTGAGGGTAGTTTCAGACAGAGGTCCTTCTGAGTCTGTGGCGCGTGGACAAAAGCGTAATGATTGAATGTGTTCACACTCAAAAGGCAAAATCCCACTTCGCTTGGCAAATTGTGCATTCACATTACACCTGTCAAGCTCACACTCTGATCTGTGAAATTGTGACCAGGTGTTTTTGATTACATGTATAGGTTTTGATGGACCACAAAAGGATTTCTGAACAGCAAAAACACCTTTTTTTGCATCCACACACTGACTCCTTAAATGATGATTTTGTGAAATCAGCTCCACTTTTTCATGGTGTTTTCTTTTCAAATGAATACGAAGATTCTTTTTTCTCAGGCGCAGATTGCACATTTCACATGTAATCATATCTTCTGAGCGGACAGGCGCCTGTGTAGCCTGGATGTCTGTAGCTGCTGGACGGACAGGCGCCTGTGTAGCCTGGATGTCTGTAGCTGCTGGACGGACAGGCGCCTGTGTAGCCTGGATGTCTGTAGCTGGTAGGTGGACAGGTGGCTGGGCTGCTGCACAGCTGGACACCATGTGAAAAGTCATTCTGTGATTAACCAAATGATTAACAAACCTGTCCCTTCTGTCAATGGTGGAAAAACAGTAAGGACAATGGAAGTGAGTGGTGTCTCTACATGGTAGGCCACATCTGAAGATATGGAATTCTGCAGTAACAAAAAGAAATGAGTAAAATTTTAAAAAAGCATTTATATACATTGCAGATATGTTTAAACAAGATGTGATTCATTATCCCTCAGAACAGGGAGAATGAATCCCTGTTTTTCTTAGTAGCCTCATAGCTACTACAATAAAAGTAGTAGCTATTAAATACACAATTGATTGGTAGAAAAAAAGCCATGTTTGAATTAATCACTGTACATTCCTTAACATTGTTACTGTTTTGTAGGATTTAACAATTAATGGCTTCCAGATAACAAATATATATTCTGCAAAAAATGAATTTAAATTTTAGAAGTGATATTGCTCAAACAGCCATGGGCAGAGATTAACTAATCAGATTAACTCAATTACTCTGTAATTTTGACAAAAAAATAAATAATTAGGACCATTTTTCAAAATGTTATACTCTTACATGCAACATAATGTGAGTAACTTCACTGAATGAAGAACACATTTTAATACACAAAAAATTTAAACACGATACACAGATAAAAGTTGTTTATGTTAGGTTTCCTCTAACCTTAATTTGTTGTCTTGTATTAAAATGTTTCCTTTTTGGTTTTAAAATACCTAACAGTGCAAATAACTTCATTTTTATCAATGTCTGCTTAAATAAATGGGTAATATTACATTGCACGTTATAATCAGTAAAACAGTACTTAATAATAGCCATTTCACAAAATACTTTGTTACTTTTAAATGTGTAGTTTGCTGCACAGTTACTAAAAATACATTGAAATACATTGAAAATACCCAGAGATGTACTCATCTCTGGGTACT
>NW_006803215.1:0-1684 GCF_000485575.1 Poecilia formosa
TATGGTTTTAGCACTCTCAAAGACACTGAAATCCAATAGTGCTGATGCAGAGCATAAAATAGAAAATGGCCACAGGATATCTGCATTTTTGCATAGCTGTCAATCTTTTTAATATTCACTTCAAGAAGAATTTTAGAAACATGTAATAAGTTTGAATTATGTCACAGAAAACCTGCATCCATGGAACAATAAAATTACTAGCATTAAAACAACTCCATCTGCAATGACGGAACAGAATGAATGTCACAATAGTTCTACAATTTTTATAAAATATTTGTACAGGTACTATGACATACATTTTAGGGAATTGTTATTCTTCTGAAGAACCATTAAAAATAAAGCAATACATATATAGGAGACACAGCTGACTTCCAATTTATAAAGATATACATAAAAAGAGGACAAAAATAAAACATGAGTCCACTTCAACTGTCATCTTCGACCAGAGTTTTTTTTTATAAGGCTATCATATTGTCAGTCCATGAAACTGTCCCCGAAGAAGTAAATGTGAAAGAGAGATAAGTTAGTTTCCTGCAAAATGAAAGCATAACAAAGACAATGTATTTCTAGTCTCTAAGTATATGCTTAACGTTAATTAGTGGCATTACAGAATCAGTCGATATATTTTTATTAAACATATTGCATTTAAAATGAAAATTCATTAAAGAAATAACAGAAATTAACTTTTAGGTACCTTTCTTTACAATCATCCTCATTTGCCAATTGTACAAGATAATGAATGTAGTTAATTTCTTGAAAAAACAATTCTTAAGTTGTTGAGCTGTTGGTGATGTCATCAGTTTATAAAAAAAACCTCTACAGTAAAGTTCCTTCAAAAATATAGTGCAGATTGGATGGTGTAGAAGGAGGTCTAGCTAACAGAATAGCCTAGGGAGCGCAGTGGATTGAAATTTGAATTTGATCCTATTGTGCTCTTTACAGGTTGATAATAAATCATAAAAAAAGTTTAGTGTCAATCACATGATCAAGGTATAATTTAGAAATTAACTTATGATGAATTCTTTATTTGATGGGCTTCTTTTATTTTTAAGATCTTGGGACATATCTTTATTTGAACAACTGGATTATGCGTTATCTCATAGCTTATGTTGACATTAGCTGCAGTTTTTTCAGCAGCTCTCCCTGGTGAAGCACGCAACATCTCAAGGGACTGCCATTTGGCCACGCCCCCACGGGTCAGTACAGTTAATCACGGCAGAGTTCATCATTGTTATTTCATGTCAGTCTGCACAGAATGAAACCCATATGCATTAGAGAGGAAAAGTAAGATATACAGTAGAAAAAACAGGTGACTTCCTGTCGGAAGTGGGCGGGGCTAAGGTGACGTAATCAATCGACCACCTAACTGTCATGAGGGCTGGTCTATAATGAGACATAGGAAGTCTGATGCAGCTCTGATCTGGCATTTGGAAGTTATTTCACATTCATGTTTCATGGCGAGTAGTCAAAGTTTGGGACTTAGCCACGCCCACATGCTTTGACATACAAAAATTCATGTGATAACTTTGGACCTTTAATGTCTCAACTCTCTGCTGACTGAGTTTGAAGTCTGTATGTCGAAAGCTGTAGGAGGAGATAGATCAGATGCGACGTCTATGAAAAAGAGGATATTACGGCTTTCATACAAAATGGCCGACTTCCTGTTGGGTTTGGACCATGGCTC
>NW_006803216.1:0-1677 GCF_000485575.1 Poecilia formosa
CTCAGAGCTTCATGTCCATGTGGACTGAAGGACGTCCTGATGTGGGACAGAACCAGAACCCTGACAGAACCGGCCTCAGTCCAACTGGACCTTCTGTCTCCAACAGAGGACAGGAAGTTCTGCAAGGTTTAGTGTTAACCAGTCTGTAGAATCAGAAGTAGGTACGGCTTGGGAGTCGTGATTGGGTTGAATAATTGATCCAACTGATGCAAACAGGTTTGTTTATACTGCTATTTATTGCAGTGGCAATAATAATAACAATAATAATCAGTGATACTTCAAAACCTAATAGAGTCCAAAAGAAGTCAAAGAACAAGGGGAGAATAGTTCTTTTCCCTTTAATACTCCTTAGACCAGGGGTGTCCAAAGTCGGTCCTCGAGGGTCGGCATCCTGCATGTTTACGTTCTCTCCCTGGTGGCAGTAACATCCTCCTCAGCAGTCAATGTTCTCCTTAGGCCTCTAATGAGCCATCATTTGTTGCAGGTGTGCTAAACCAGGGAGAGACTAAAACATGCAGGATGCCGTCCCTCGAGGACCAACTTTGGACACCCCTGCCTTAGAGTTTAGTTTGTTTGTTTCCTGTGTGGAGTGTAGTTCCATTCTCCTACCACCAGGTGGTGTGTGGGGTAGCTCGCCATCCTCCGTCATCAAGTGAGTCAATAAAAGGGGAAAAAAACCTGATCTAAAAGGCCAGAAAACACACTTTAAGTTCAAATATAAATGTTATATTTCTATAAGCTAAATAGGGAAAAAAACAATTAAATACATACTTGCTATGTATTGACAACAACTTCATAAAAATAGAAAAGAAAATAAGTCCTTTTAAAAAGTGCACTTCATAATTCAAGTTCAAAATTGCTCAAATTAGCAGTCGTTGCAAACAACGACTAATAATAAATCAAATCAATCAACTTAAGAATGTGATTGGTCAAAGTAGCTACAAACAAAATCATATTGAGTACCAGACTTCATTGCTGCACCAGCATTTAATGCAACAACAAACAAACAGAAACCATGAAAAACAATCAAATCTAAAGTTGAAGCTGTTAAATGTTAAAGGTGTGGTCTCTAATTCTGCTTTAACAGTGTGACTTTTCCGTAAGTAAGTAATTGGTAAGTGGACTGAACTGATGTGGCAACTGATTGTCGAGTTGATATATCAACTCGACAATCAGTTGCCACATCAGTTCAGTGCACTTACCTCTGGTAGAGGACCCGAGCTCAGAGGATGAAAGAGACCACCCGCAGAGGGTGAGAAGGGAATTTTTTTTTAATATATATATATATATATAGTGACGTGCGGTCAGGGGAGGCAGGTGAGGCAGAGCCTCCCCTGTCGTCATGGAAAAATAATATATAATAATAAAGCCATTTATATTGCTATTTTCACCCTGTGGTTTGTACTATAAAGTATCTATTTTTTTTAACTCAGCTTAACCAATTCTGATAATTTTTTTCTTCAAAATCGCTGGATTTTCCCATTCAAATGCTCAGAAGCGAAGCCAGTGAGGCAGCAGGAAGCTGAGCCTCACCTGGACTGATCAACCTCTCGCTAACTGCACTGGCTGCCATGAGAGCAGCTCCTCCTGTCTGTACGCCAGCAATAAAATGGCTAAAAAACATTTAATATATGGACTGATTTTCCATAATTTAGCTTATGTATATAATGTACAGTG
>NW_006803217.1:0-1676 GCF_000485575.1 Poecilia formosa
CTGCAGAATGAGATCGAAGATCTCATGGTGGATGTGGAGAGGTCTAATGCTGCTGCTGCTGCTCTGGACAAGAAGCAAAGGAACTTTGACAAGGTGAAGTGCTGTTAGTTTACATACCATGAAGTAGAGTCATCATATCTGGGGTAGACTAGCTAATGTTGAAAGGTGAATATGACTATGCTTCAAGTTCTCTTCCATTAAAGAGAATGATGATTATTGTTCACCTGTCTTTCCTCTGCAGGTTTTGTCCGAGTGGAAGCAGAAATATGAAGAGTCTCAGTGTGAGCTGGAAAACTCCCAGAAGGACGCAAGAGCATTGAGCACTGAGCTTTTCAAACTTAAAAACTCCTATGAAGAGTCTCTGGACCATCTGGAGACCATGAAGAGGGAGAACAAGAATCTGCAGGGTAAGATCTACAGCAAAGGTTTGAAAAAAATGTTCTGTGTGAAATTGTACCACCCAATTATTTTACTCTGCTTGGTGTCACACAGAGGAAATTTCTGACCTCACTGAGCAACTTGGTGAGAGTGGAAAAAATATCCATGAACTGGAAAAGCTTCGAAAACAGCTGGAACAAGAAAAGAGTGAGATTCAGTCTGCACTTGAAGAAGCGGAGGTACATACCCTTGTTAAATGATAAAAGGCATTTGAAAAGAACATCATTATGTGCTGTAAACCTCTGTATGTTTCTTTCCACTAGGCTTCCCTGGAACATGAAGAGGGCAAGATTTTAAGGGCCCAGTTGGAATTCAATCAAATCAAAGCTGATATTGAACGTAAACTGGCTGAGAAAGATGAGGAGATGGAGCAGTGCAAGAGGAACCTACAGAGGACAATCGACACCCTGCAGAGTTCTCTTGAGGCCGAATGCCGCAGCAGGAATGAAGCCCTTCGTCTGAAAAAGAAGATGGAGGGAGACCTCAACGAGATGGAGATCCAGCTTAGCCAAGCCAACAGGCAGGCGGCTGAGTCCCAGAAACAACTCAAGTCTGTTCATGCACATCTGAAGGTAAACTCAAACAGAAGAAACTAATTTTCAAGACATACTCTAAAAATACATGTATGCGCTCACAGTTATTGCCATTCTGTAAAGGATTGCCAAATTCAGCTGGATGAGTCGGTTCGGGCCAACGATGATTTCAAAGAGAACATGGCCATCGTTGAAAGACGCAACAACCTGCTTCAGGCAGAACTGGAGGAACTGAGGGCCGCTTTGGAGCAAACCGAACGAAGCCGCAAGCTTGCTGAGCAAGAGCTGCTGGATGTTAGTGAGCGGGTGCAGCTACTGCACTCACAGGTGAGGCTACATCTCAAAGGTAACGATACTTTCTGTATGGAAAAATAACAGCTTCACAAACTCTCAAATATCTCATTTTAAAATCATGCAGAACACTAGCCTGATAAACCAGAAGAAGAAGCTGGAGGGTGATACAGTCCAGCTTCAATCTGAAGTGGAGGACTCGCTACAGGAATGCAGAAATGCTGAAGAGAAGGCCAAGAAGGCCATCACTGATGCTGCCATGATGGCTGAGGAGCTGAAGAAAGAGCAGGACACCAGCGCTCACCTGGAGCGCATGAAGAAGAACATGGAGCAGACCATCAAAGATCTGCAGCACCGTCTGGATGAAGCTGAACAGATCGCCATGAAGGGAGGCAAGAAGCAGGTCCAGAAGCT
>NW_006803218.1:0-1673 GCF_000485575.1 Poecilia formosa
TGGTTGGTTGGTTAGTTGGATGTTCTGTTGGTTGATTGGTTGGTTGGTTGTTCTGTTGGTTGGTTGGTTGGTTGGTTGTTCGGTTGGTTGGTTGGTTAGTTGGATGTTCTGTTGGTTGATTGGTTGGTTGGTTGTTCTGTTGGTTGGTTGNTTGGTTGGTTGGTTGGTTGGTTGTTCGGTTGGTTGGTTGGTTAGTTGGATGTTCTGTTGGTTGATTGGTTGGTTGGTTGTTCTGTTGGTTGGTTGATCATTTGTTCGGTTGGTTGGTCATTTGTTTGGTTGGTTGTTCGTTTGGCTGGTTGGTTGGTTGGTTGGTTGTTTGTTCGTTTGGCTGGTTGGTTGGTTGGTTGGTTGGTTGTTCGTTTGGCTGNTCGTTTGGCTGGTTGGTTGGTTGGTTGGTTGTTTGTTCGTTTGGCTGGTTGGTTGGTTGGTTGGTTGGTTGTTCGTTTGGCTGGTTGGTTGGTTGTTCTGTTGGTTGGTTGGTAGGCTGGTTGGTTGGTCATTTGTTTGGTTGGTTGTTCGTTTGGCTGGTTGGTTGGTTAGTTGGATGTTCTGTTGGTTGATTGGTTGGTTGGTTGTTCTGTTGGTTGGTTGGTTGGTTGGTTGGTCATTTGTTCGGTTGGTGGTTCCGTTGGTTTGTTGGTTGATCATTTGTTCGGTTGGTTGGTCATTGGTTTGGTTGGTTGTTTGGCTGGTTGGATGTTCTGTTGGTTGATTGGTTGATCATTTGTTCGGTTGGTTGATCATTTGTTTGGTTGGTTGGTTGTTGGTTCTGTTGGTTTGTTGTTCGGTCGGTTGGTTGTTTGATTGTTCAGTTGTGCTGTTGGTCACCTGGTCCGCCACAGACTGATGGCCTTCATCCGTCTCCAGCCGTCATGGATGCAGCCAAAACTCTCCTCTGGACACTCAACAAATCCACAAATCATCTCCATTCAAACCAGAAACTGATTTAAACTTTCTGATGGTTTAATTTTAGGCTTCTTTATCATCAAATAAAATCAATTCATTCCTTTTGTACCTAAAACTCAGACATATTTTAGCTTTTGGACATTGTATTTTAGCCAATCATTAGTTGATATGTCCTCAATATTAACTTTGTGTCTGGAAATACATTTTATCCAACTTTTACTGGTTTCTGATCCAAATGTGTTTTTTAAAGGTCTAAATCCAAAACAACTTATTTTATTTCAGTAAATTTATTTAAAAAGTTAAATTCATATTTTAGCTTTGCTAAATACAAAATGGTCTATTTCAAGTCTTTTTTCTCTTCATTTCAATAACTATAGCTCCCAGGCAGAAAATCTCAAAAACGTGTTGCTTTTTGTTTACAGCTTTTACATCCCAGCATAAAAATGGAAAGTTGAGTGGAAGGAAAATGTCTGGCCATCAGAGGATTGTGAAAATAAGTTCTGAAGATAACCTCAACAGTTTGATATGAGCCATACGTGGACTGATGAGACAAAGCTAAAACAGTTCCCAATGTGTGTCCCTGTAAATATGAACATGGTAGCTGCAGTCAAACATGGTGGTGGCAGCATGATGGTAAGGGCTGCTGATGGAACTGATGGAACCAGGACGATCCAGAAGGAAAACATCTAACTGGTTCAAAACAAACCTGAACCTTGGAGAGTCCTAGTCAAAGTCCAGATGTAATCCAGGAAAGAAAACTAGAT
>NW_006803219.1:0-1673 GCF_000485575.1 Poecilia formosa
ATGGTTGAAACCCTAACGTTGATTCAACATACAAGTCACCGACCACTTTCAATGTTGTTTCAATGTCAGCGGTCAACGTTGATTCAATGTTTCTGGCTGACATTGATTCAATGTTGTTTCAATCATTCTGTGCTATCTGGGTTATTATTGTATTTTCAGAAACTGCTTCAATTTATTTGCACTGTTCTTCAGTAATTCTTCAGTAAACCATTTAAATACCCTGATGACCAGCCGAAGCCCTATAGTGATCAGTTTAGAAAATCCAGCAACAGAGGTCAAAATCCTCAACTATTATTATTATTATTATTATTATTATTAGCTTCACGCGGAAAGTTTTGAGTCGATCTCGGCTTTGGGTGACAAACTGAACGCCGTCAGGACGCTGAGACCAGCAGGTCCTCCTCTGGCTCGCTTAAAACGTTCATAACTTTATTAAAGAACAACAAATCTAAAATAAAAATAAAAAAGTGTTCAAATGAATGACCCAACAAAAATAATAATCTCAATAATTATTGTTTCAAAAAGGTGTTGCACAATTCTGTGCCATTACCAAAATAACTAGCAGAGCAGGTTTTTAAAATTAACTAATCAATCACCGCGGTGTTCAGGGGAACGCTTAATAATCGCAAAATAAATATCAAGCCTGAAAACCTAATATCGTAACGGACTGAATGTTAAGTTTTTAAATAATCTCTGCTCGGCTCGGCTTGCGGAGCGCAGGAAGTTGTCATGACAAAGAGAGACGGACAATTTTACCTTTGTTTCCCTTTGCTGTGGCGCATCACAGCCGCTGTAGTTTTTGAACGTTCAGCAAAAGACTAACTTGGACTAATTACCTCGTTTGTTTGTGACTATACCTCATTCACAACAAACATCAAACACGGTAAAAATCTTTCATTAAATACTTAACAAACAAATGGCTTCTACCACGATAATTATGTGAAATTAAATTAATATTTAGAAAAAAATAGTTTGATGCTCTCTGGCATCTTGCTTTGAGCTCAGAGTCTGAGAGGCTTTTCCTCTATCAAACTATTTTTTTTGCTTCTTATTTAGTGGAAATATTGATGTTGATGAGACTTTCTCCAAAGTAATAACCTTTTTCAACCTTCATAGCTCCACTGCTGAAAATGAGGCTCTAACATTCACAAATGACAGTGAAATAAAATCCAGTCCAAGATCTGGTTTGAGGTGATTCCTATGGAACCTGTTGGAGGAAAAACATCCCAACTCCAGAAGATGAGCTTTAACCTAACAGAGCTCTGTGGTTCCTCCTGTCAGGGTGAGGAGGAAGATGAAGATGAAGCTGCAGGATCTTCAGAACAAACAGGTCATGATGCTGGGCTGCTGATTATCCCTCTGTCTGGACACAGGATCAATAGAACCAGTTTAAAAGCTAAAATGAATGGTTATATGCCAGACATGCAAAACTGGGATGACTCCATGATGTTCAGAGTTTAGGTCTCCTGGCATCTCAAGGTTCAACATTGCAGCCAGTGGGCTGAAGGAAATACAGCTTTATTTTGTAGCAATTTAAGAGCTACCAGTTTTTATCACTTCGCAAAAAAAATTAATCAGCACAGGAACTCCAAAGGACACAAAGAAGCAATTATAGATTAGATAGACAGAAAGACAGACAGTTAATTGGTCTCTCCAAATTCTCCCTAGGTGTG
>NW_006803220.1:0-1671 GCF_000485575.1 Poecilia formosa
ACTGTTACAACGATGGCGGCGGCCATAATATCGCTGTCCCGTTGAAGACGCCCAAGTACTCCGGTAGGTCAAGTTGGGAGGCGTTCCATGCACAGTTTGAGCTGCTGGCACAGGCTGGAAGATGGACAGGGGAGCATAAAGCCCTGCAGCTAGCTCTCTGCCTACAAGACGATGCATTGGACTGCCTGTTGCTGCTCGGCTCCGAGGACAGAAAAGACTATGATGCCTTAGTCGGAGCGCTGAAGAGGCGGTTTGGACAATGTGTACAGCCAGACATCTTTAAAAACAAACTAAGCAACAGGAGCAGGTTTCCGGGTGAACCCTTGCGTGTTTTGGCTAATGACATCGAGAGCCTCACACGGAGAGCGTATGCACACATGCCTTCAGGTGTACAGAATGAATTGGCGAAAGATCAATTCATCAGAGCTCTGTCACCTCCGGAGCTGCGTGTGCAGGTCCAGCTGATGCACCCCCAATCCCTACAAGACGCTTTGGATTTAGCAGTGGAGAGGGAGTGCTTGCTTGGAGTAGCAACTGGAGATGACCAGAGAGGACAACTACCAGCATGCAGATCTGCAGAGGGGACAGTGCTGAACCAGGAGAAACCTGCTTGGGTCTCAGAGTTGGTGGAAATGGTTCGAGCGGTGTCGGTGCAGGACTCCTCTGGAGCCCCTGTCCTTTGTTGGGGCTGTGGCCAACCAGGGCATCTCCTCAGACGTTGTCCTAAGGCAGCCAAGAAGCAGGGAAACGACGCAGGGTCTGCATGGGGGAGGCATCGCAGACCCTTACCGTAGCCTCCACACCTTCATCACCAGCAGGTGGGGCCCAACAGCACCAACAGGGGGCCCTGTCCCAGACTTCCCCAGAAATGGCTGCGAGCCAAGGCCAAGTGACTATGGTTGCGGTGGTTGGCCGTACGTGTGTTGGTGATTTTTGCTATGTCCCAGTCACAGTGGAAGGGACTCCCTGCACGGCCCTAATTGACACTGGTTCCACAGTAACACTAGTGAGGCCTGATGTGGTGACAGACTGGACTCAGATTCAGCCCACTACAGTGCAGCTGCGCACAGTCACAGGGGACATGGCACCTATGAAGGGGAGAGGGACAATGACTGTTAATGTAGGTGGCCGATCTATCACCCATCCTGTGTGGGTAGCAGAGGTGCAGGACATGTGCATATTGGGGTTGGACTTTTTAAGGGCTGCGGGGTGCCAGTTGGATTTAGGTGGGGGGACATGGAGTTTTAAGGAAGGCCCTCTCATTCCGCTGATGCCCACAGTTTCTGATCCAGTTTTGATGGAGCCTGTGGTCTGTCACACAGAACCTCAGATTGCAGCTGTTCAACACATCTCACCTCAGACCAACCAGATTGCTGCCACAACAGCCCCCACACCTACAAACCCTGTACTCCCAGGGTGGGTGCCTCATGAGACAGAAGATGTGTCAATAACCATGGTGCGGAAGATCTGGGCAGAGAACTGTAGGGGTTTGGACACCCAGCAGCAAGAACAACTGTGGCAGCTGCTCATGGACTTTAAGGACAGCTTTGCTCTGAGGGAAGACCAGGTGGGTCGGACTCAGTTGGTGGAACATGACATTCTGACGGGAGATGCTCCCCCGATAAAATGTCGGCCCCGCCGGCTTCCCCTGGCCCGTCAGGAAGCATGTGA
>NW_006803221.1:0-1671 GCF_000485575.1 Poecilia formosa
TGTTGCTGCCACATGAGGGCAGTCTGTTGAACAGGCGGTGGTTTTTATGTTCTATTTTGTGACATAAGTGAGGTCAGGGATCCTTTTGAGAGCCATTTTGCTTTTGGTCCAGGTAAACAAACTTTGTTAAAAGCTACATGAAACAAATTAGTTTATTTAGCATAAATTATTAATATGATTTGATTCTATAATGAAAGAGAAGCTATTTTATTTTTAGGTTTTAAAATAGTTATCAAGCTTGCTTACAAAAAGAAATGGACACAATTTTTCAAACATAACATAAAATTTAAAAAAATATATATTATTTTTTTAATCGCAACATGTGGTTCTTCGGGCTCCTCGGTGTGGTTCTTATATCCGTTGAGGTGGTTCTGAGGGGCAGGCACGTGCAGAGGGGGGGTGCTGGGGGTGCTTGAGCACCTGCCCTTTTTGCTCCTTGTGCCCTTTTGGTCATTTTTTTTATTTTATTTTTTTTGTTGGTATTATTTTCAAAGCCCTCTTCTGACACATAATAACATGTACTAAAATGATTTAATTTTTTTTTTTTTGTACAACATAATAAGCCTTCCGGTCACCTTGTTACCTTTGACCTTTTGCCCGTGACGCATGACGCAGTTGCCTCTCGCACAGTGAGATAAGGCGGCTAACTGGAGCTCAGCATAGCGAATGTTCCAGATTACAGAACAGTTTTTGGTGAATTATATATATAAAAAAAAAAACGTTTTTGGTGAATAAAGTGGAGTAGACTTGCTACTTGTCAGATGACGGAAAATGTTGAAAGTGTCGTTTCTGCTTCAGCACGGAGTCGCGGTTTAAGCAGAGAGGTAATGAAATACAACAGACACTGACAGGCCTCTGCATCTGCCTTTCTCTGAAGAACTACTGAGCGGGAGGAGACAGCCAGGTGAGGAAAAACTGTTCTTATCTATTGATTCAGTATTTTTATCATACAGACATTAGGCTGTTGTTGTTGTGCTATTAGCTAGCTGCTAGCTACGACTTTACTAGCAAAGCTGGATAACTGAAAAGCTTCTTCCCTGTGTACGAGGCACATCACCCGTCCAAAACCGATCATCTCCATAATGAATATATGTCCGATCTTCTAATTTCCTTTGCTGCATAATGTACATTGCATTTATTCTGGCGTTAGGTAAATGTGTCTTGAAAGAAAATAGCACTTAAATAAAAGTCCAACAAGGATATTCATTTAGAATTAAAAATAACTCACCCTGAATTACCATGATAGATATAATGTATGTCATTAATGAAGGGGAAAAAACTCAACCCAGACTTTAAGTTTAGGGCCTGGTTCGCAGAGTACGTAGTTAAATTTTTTCCCCAATTATTCAATGGGAAAAAAATAAACTAACCTCAGTTAAGTGAAATAAAATTGTAATCAAAACTTTTGGAATTGTAATGATTTATTTTTTAAAACAAATTCTTTTGTTTAAAAAACTTTTTTTTAAATTAAATAACTAATTTTTGTCTTGTGAACAAGTTATTTGCCAAACATAAACTTTTATTTGCACACATCAGAAATATTTTGTTGCAATATTGGGTCTTGCCCATGACGTCATGTGAGAATCACAAGCAAAACTTTGAGTCAAACAAAAACTTAGAATATCAAGAAAAGATTTCTGACATGCACAAATAAGTTTGTTTTGCAAAAAA
>NW_006803222.1:0-1663 GCF_000485575.1 Poecilia formosa
CTGTTAAAGCTGCTGATGGGGCCCCTCAGTCAGGTTCTGCTCCAGGCCTTATCAGCCTTGGACCGGCCCTGTAGGATGAGTTAAACCTGCTGCACTGAGCAACAACCAGGACATTTCATGTAATGCTGCTAATGTGGCTTTAGCAGCTCTAACATTTCATGTCTGTTGAGTTTTAATAAGAATCACAGAAACTGTTGTGGTTGCTCAGGTTTGAGGACGAGTTTCTCTGATCTCTGTGCGCATTAACTCTGTCTAAGTAGACAAAGAATCTGATATGGTTTGATACATCGTTTAACTGGAAAAATAATACTAAAAATAATAATAGAATAATATAAAACACAGCGTGATGTGTGACTACGAGTAGAGCGCTAAAGCTCCTCACCAGGCTGAACCTGCATGATGAGGTTAGCGCTGGTTAGTTAACCGCTAACGCTGCGACCAACCGGGACACAGACATGAACTTTACAGGGCAGACAGCGCCACACGCTGGGCAGCGAGTTGAGATGGAAATGCCGTACATAATTCTTTGTTCACAAATATAAATCATTCTCAGCGCTCCCTCACCTCTGAAAGCGACTACAAGTTATCCCTGTGGTTCACATAGAGCTGCACAACCAGAGCTAACGAGGCGGGTTTTAAACTCTAACCATGATGTGGAGTTCTCCAAAGAAAAATAACTACCCACACTGGGTTGGTGTAAATATCCATCAGGTCAGCCTGAGTCCAGTTTGAGTGAAAAGAGGAGTGCTGAGGCGCCAGCTGTGTGACTGGTCCTCCCGGCTTTAAATGCATGAACTATTAAACTATCTATTATAAACTTATCTTTTAGGAACAAATCTGCTCCACCAGTGAAACGCTCTGAACAACAGAGACGGTTGCAATTCGGCTTAAAAAAAAGAAGGAAAAAACAATGAAGTATTCTTTTTATTATTATTATTTTCCTAATAACATAAACATGCAATGCTTAGCCTGGCGGGGGGGCTAGTAAAGCCTGGCGGGCTGCCAAGCTTATAATACACTCGGGGAAACCCTGGCTGTTAGTACTGCCACCATCACCTCAGTGGTTCTCCTTGGTGATGAACAGCAGCTGGCTAAGCTCCGCCTCCAGCCGGTCCGCCTCGTCCCGGGTGGACGCCTCAGGATGAGGTGACCTCTGACCTTCTGCTGCTGAAAGCTGGTCAGTGTGTTGCTGTGGAGCTCAATGTTTGGAGAATCGCTCCACCTTTCCCACGCTGAGCCTCGGCGTCTCCATGGTGACAGCAACAGAACCTTTCCATCAGAACCGACTGTTGTTGTGCAGGTAGCCGCGCTAAGCTAATGGTAATCTGCTAAACAGTTTAAATTCATAAAAGATTAGCAGAAACTAAAGCTAACCATGAAGACGCATTAGCAGAAACATCGTCGGTTTCTGATTTTCTACATTTTATTAATCTAAAGTTACATGAACAGGTTGACAAAGTGGGAAACATCTGATGACACATAAAGTCGTAGAAACATTTTATGGCAATAACTGGTTTAAAGGGCTGATGAGAAATATGGAAGATGGCTAGACTAACAAACTCCTGAAGCGGTTCTGTGACACTTTGGGTCTGATGGTTCTGGTTCTGTTTGCAGGGAGGAGAAAACAGAACAGCTGATGGATTCAAAACACGAGGCGGAGCGT
>NW_006803223.1:0-1658 GCF_000485575.1 Poecilia formosa
AGAAAATATGAGGATTCACATAAAAATTGGTCTAAATTGGGATTTACAAATTAGCAATTATGGAACTGATTAAAGGGGATCAAAAGGATTGACAGAATAAAAAAGAATCTAGTTCTATGTGTAATTGTTGATCCAATGCCTAAACATTTCTCATAATCATAATTTACAGTTTTTGGTCTGAGACAAAATAAGGTTGTCTTTTATTACATGAATGGAACAAATTACAAGGGATCTTAATTCAACACGTATCATAAACTTTTCACACTATTGATGATATTTTACAAGCCTTTAGTGTAGAGGGTTACTTCTTGTTAAATGAGGACTATTTGATTGAATCTCATTAAAATAATAAAAGCAAAAGATTTATGTATGGTTTAAGATTTCTGGTAAAGTTTCTATTAGGGATAAATCTTATATACATTTCAAATGATATTTCTTTGATAAAACATGACTGTGGTTCAGGCAGTTTTGCACATTTATTTCATAATCTGATGCTTTACATGATTTTTTGTTTGGTTTCTGATTTTGTCTGATCCTATGAATATGTCAACACTTAAAACAAGCAAAGTTATTTTTGAAGGTTGACATGTACAAGGTGTTACTGACTTTAAGCATTTCTTTTGCTATTATTAAGAGGAGAACTTAAATAATAGATGTTATTAATATATTGATGCTCTATTGGCTTAGTATGAGAAAAAGAAAAAAAAAACAAACAAACTTGATCTTCAGCTTCAAGGAGAAGCCTTTAAATAAAAAAAAAAAATAACATTATATTTACTAATCAGATGATGCAGAATCTTAAAGAACCTTCCTTGCTCTCCTCATCACCTGTGGATGCTGCTGTTCCCTGCCTGAGGTCCTCGGCTGTTCAGTGCATCACTTCCAACATAGAGAAGGGCAGCGGTACCAATAGAACCCCACCTGCCTATCAGATGGTTTCCCAGAACCTAAAGACGACCGTTGAACTCCAGCTTTCTATAGTATAAAGGCAGTACTAGTATCTAGTGACAAAACAAAATTTTTTTCATTCACTTTAATGTTCTTTATATAATCCATTGATTTCGCTTTTTGTTGTGTTTTTTCTGTTGCAGAATGAAGTCCAATCCTTTCTGGGTGTGCCGGGTGTGAGAATGTGGGCGCCTTCCACGATTGGTGGACCAGTTAAAGCTGAAACGCCACTGAAGCCTTGCAGGCCTGCCAGGGTTTCCTATCGAGCTGCGCCGGCTCTACATCTGGACACACGCAGAAACTGATTTGACGTAGATAGGGCTCGCTATAGAGAGACTGATATGATTAGATTCTATTACTATTAGTACATTTTACTTAGAGAGCATTTTTACTTGTTTCCTCATCACAGTTCATTCATATCAGTATATTTTGACTGTGCTGCCCTTGATCCTGATTTATTGTATTGGTTTACTGTTTTATGAATGTGTTCATTGTTCTGTGCCTTTCAATACTCAGACTTCCAAGCTTTTCTTACCATTTCATTTTGGTTAGCATTGCATCCTTTCTGTAGTTCATTAACTTTCAACTCAGGACTCAGGTTGGCCAGGTTCTGGCTGTGCAGTGCAAAACGGGCTCAAGAGAACAAAGACATTCCAACCATATGACCCAAACCCATTCTTGTTTTTCTACTCTGGACCTCGTGTTGACAT
>NW_006803224.1:0-1658 GCF_000485575.1 Poecilia formosa
GCGACTTAATATGAAAATCTGAACTTGATGCTCTATGGCTCTGAAATCAGATTTTGAACTTTCTGTTTCTAAAACCTTTGTTTGTGCTTTGTAGGGAAAAATTTATGAAAATTCCCCTTCACTCCTGTTCAGAAACTTTTAGTTCTTCCTACCCACTAAAGTGTTGATATTGTGACCGAATTCCCAATAAGAACCTAGAAATGCACGGCACACACTCCCCAATGGAAAGTCTATCAGATTAAGTCAGCCAATTCATTTGGTACAAGCCACATTTGCAGTCCATGTTCATTATATACCTATTTTAGTTAGGCTAATTATCTCCAAGTGGAAGGGTAAACTCTGTATTTTTTTTCCCCACTATGTGTTTTATCAGTGGCATTGATTTAAAAACTGGTGGTTTTTCAGAGGGGAGCCTGCTGTCTGGCTGTATTTAGCATACAGACAATGCTACCATACAAAGCTCAGGAACCCAGACTCATGGAATACATTTTTGCTGCTTTAGATGGTTTCCTGTGTTACTTTTATTAGTTTTTACTCCAAGTTGTAGCCATAATTATTGCTTGTAATGCTGATACCCAAAGGCTGAACAAATTAAATTATAAATTGTAGCAACAGATGTCGGCTCTGTCCTTCTTGGTTGGAGCCAAAAAGCACTCCCAAGGGCAAACCATGACATTTTTATTAGTACGAGAAGGTTTTGTATAGAGTACTCCGTTTAGACGGATTGAGGTCTTGAGTCGCTATTCTTTTGCAGACAGACAGATTTGTGAATAAGGTCCTTGTCTGTGCAACATAGAGCCAGTGTAAGCCTCTGACGTGTGTTCTCTTACGGACACTAACTCTGATTCTTTGGCTTTCTAATGTAATTAATGTGAAACTGTGTACCAGCGCGATGAGCTGAAAGAGTTTTGCGTTTGTAGAATTTATGAAAATGTCGTTTTTTGCAAGGCACTTCAAAGAAACAAAGTTTCAGGGTGCCTGGTTGAGGTTCTAATCTGCTATATGTATGCTAACGATGGGTTTCATGGTTGACTTTGTTAGGGGCGGAACATACAGCTAGAAACCTACCGACACAACCTGTCTTTGCCGTCACTGTTACAGGTTTATAAAATAAACCTATTTAAAATAAATAAACAAACGATGCTTAGCCTGCCAGGTAAATCCTTGCGGCCCGCCAGGCTTATAATACACAAACGGAAACTGATGTGTTGGCATGCTAACTTTTTGAACTTAGAAAAATGCAACGCTTATCATAATGTATTCTAACATCAGGGAATTATTAAATATTGTGACAAAAAGAGAACACTTTAGCATTATCCTTAATGCAAACTGTGATCACCTATTGGATTGCTATATTTCTCTGTTGTCAGTTAGCACAGATAGGCTAGCATTAGCCTTGGATATGCTAGCATTAGCCTCGGTTATGCTGAGGCTGGTCATTTGCGATTCGTATTTTCTTTCCAGAAAATATTATCAAGAAAAAAACGGTTGGCATACAATATCTGTAAGTTGCACCAATGTGTTTATTTGTATTTTTTTTGACAGTTTTCTGTAATCTAACTTCACATCAAGCTCAAAAATTCTGTATTATATATAGCTGAACTTGACATCCGATTGAAACTTCAGATACGGCAGATGATAAATCAGATCAGAAACCA
>NW_006803225.1:0-1656 GCF_000485575.1 Poecilia formosa
TTGCTTTCCTTTGGAACATAGTGGCCTGGATAAATGGCACATATTGTGATGACAAATTGAATCTTGGCACTTCACAAACTCTGAAAGTAACCTTGTATGCGTCGCCTACAGCATCCCAAGGAAGCAGAGATGCTTCACAGGTTAAAATTTCCTTTTTTTTTTTTTTTTTTTTCTCTCGGTCTTGATGAAGCTCACAAAGCAGAGCAAGTCAGAGTCGGCACATTATTCAGCGGGGGTTTCCCCCTCCCTAAATCTAGGTTAATGAAAAGCCCAAAAGCTTAATTGAGCCTAATACGCCCTCTTATTCCGCCGTTCTGCCATCTCTACCCCCAATCTTCTATTCTGATTTCATTTTTCCCTCCCTCCACCCCTCATAACCTGGCTTTTACTTGTATCACTGACAATTACACAAGCTCTTACCATGACGGAAGTATGCTTGTAGTCAGATTTGGCCTTGATTCAAATGTTTTAAAAGTGATGGTGGCAAGAGAGTCCAAATATGTAGTTCCTAAAATTAGTGTTGTTTGGCGTGGTGCTGGGGGAGGGGAATGTACAGTTGACCAGTTTAATAATGGAGAGACCTGTACAGGTAAATATATCCAGCAATTTGTCCTCATTTGGAATATATTTTTTGTTGTGTAAACATTTTCAATCATCTGCATTTCTCTGCTTTTACAAGACAATCATTGGTGATTCAAAAAACATGGTTAAGTGAATTAATATTTTTCACTTTTTCCAGTTTTTTTTTTTTATCTGTTCTGTCAAGATTTCAGTGATCCTGTCCAAAACTGGGGCCCCACTCACGTGTTTTATGTATTCTTTTTTTTGTAAGAGGCCCCAGTATTTGGTGAGACATGACCTGGTTTGACCCAATCTTGTAAACTGAGACAAGTTCTGGTGAAGTATGGATGAACGAGAGGCCAGTGATGGAGGTTCTGACATATGAACAGACAGGCCACATAAGCATGACCTTATGTCACCTAAAGTTATTGTGACCTACAGGCTCGGCCATATATCACCTACAGAAAGAAGGGGAGGCCAAAAATAAAGGGAGAGCAGAGAAGGCTTTAGATGTGGCGTAGCAAGTTTATTCTAATTTGAACCTTAAGATTTTGGGAGGATTTTTTGTAGCAGATTTGAGGAAAAACATGTCTTGCTTTCAATACCTTGTTTTGGAATTGCACTGGTGCACCAGAGTTAAATCATTTAAATTCAAACTGACCTTTGTGATGTTCACATTCCCTTTTAGAGGATATCCTTGGATCACTGGTGCTACACATGAAAAAGATTTACGGGGGATGTGAGTCACTGTGAGACTCACGCAGCTGCTGCATGTCTCACATATTTCCTTTGTCACCGTGGGACATTTTGAGCAACCCCTGTGGTCATTCTTATTTTCTTTGTTTTATTGTACTTCATACTAACGCTCTTATTGTTTTTCTAGGCAACACTTTGAGCAAAAGTTTGTTTCTAAGAGCAGCCCAGCACCCTCATTCTTCTCCCCCCTGCCCTTTTTTTTTTTTTTTTTTTTTTTTTTTAAAAGGGTGACAGTGAATACAGCGTCTTTGTTTGCTCAGATCAATATGTTGTAATGAAGGCTGTGAACCAATTCCCAGCTAAGACATCACTGCATGGTGGAGTAAAATTTGTTTTATA
>NW_006803226.1:0-1653 GCF_000485575.1 Poecilia formosa
GGGGTGTATTTAACATTAAATTCACCCTTCTCAACAGGCGAGGGCGCACTTTCTCTGTCTATAATCACATATTTCAATGACAAATATGTGATTAAACTGAAGATTGAGTGTCTGTGTCTCAATCTTCAACAGAACCATCATCTCAGATCTACAACAGAAAGGATTACAAACAGAAACATTCTCATGTCGGCCCCCAGTTTCCCCAGAGTCGTCATACACTCAGATATTTCTAAAACCATATTTCTTCCTTTCTCTCCTCTCTCTCTGTCCAGCTTTCTGAACATTCCTTTAGTTTTTCAAGCTCAAACAATCTTTGTTTCTATTTGTATTTTTCTATAATTCCCTCTTTGTCTCTTTCAGAACATTCACCTTGAATGAACCTCCTGCAGGGAAAATTCTGCTGTGTATTTGTTCATACACACCATTCATAATTTTTAATCATATTTCAAACATTTCTGCCTGAGGAGAGGTGAGGCCCTAGAGTTTGGTTTTCCTCTTTAAACTACAAACATCTTCACAGAATCCAACAAATCATCTTCGTGGCCTCGGCCTCTTTAGCCCATGACAGGAGCTTTTATTCCCTTTACTTCTGATAAAAGTCTTTAGGTTTCCACAGGTTTGGTTCCTGGAAGTTCAGGAAACCAAAAGTAAACACCTGCCTTATATGATGATAGGATCTGAATCCTTTTACCTGTGGTTGCATTAAAGTTTTTTTTTTTTAGCATTTCCACACAGGTTATGTCATCTTTTTTCCTTTTGTGTATTTTATTTATTAAATATATTTTGTTTACTAGTTCCATACGATTTTCTATTATGTATTTTTCCTCTTTTTTACAATTCATTGATGAAGGTATTTTTGATTTAACTTCACATGAGTTGTTCACGTTTGGATGTTAAAATGCCTCTATAATTCGTAGTTTGCTCTCTTTCAGTAATTTAAAAATAGTTATTCTCAGTCGTTTTGCCATAAAAAATGGCGGGAGAACGTCATCACAGTTTGCCCATAGTGTAGGCGTAAAGACTGGAGGATCTGCAGTGACACCTTGTGGTGAAACAGGGAAAACGCAGGCGTGAAAACAGAGGATGAGGGATGGAGACTTGGACCTTCAGCGTCCAGCCTCAGTGGTTATAAATTGGTTTCAGAAGAGCAAAGTCATTGTTCTGGTGTGACCATCGCAAAGTTCTGATCTCGGTTCTGGAGAGAAGCCATGAGTAAATCTGAAAAGGCCTACAAACCTGATCCAGTTCTACCGGTTCTGTCTGAGGAATGGACCAGAACTCCAGCAAACTATTGGGAGAAGCTTGAGGAAGGAAATCCAAAAGTTTGGCCAATTATCCCTGACACCAACCAAACGTATGTAAACTTCTGAATTTGAAGAAAGCTACAAAAAAATCTTTAAAACATTTCTTGTTAGTTAAGTTTTCTGGCATTTAATAAATAGGACAAATTTTGGTAATTCTAACTAACCTAAAATAAGAAAAGTTTGTTCTGATTTAACTTCAGACTGTGGGAAAGAAATGAGGATGTGTCTTCTTATTCATGGTTTCAATTGTAAATAAACTGTGAAGTATTTTAAAGTCTATTCTGTCAGTGAAGGATTGTAGAACTGGATGATGTAGAACTGGGTGGTGTAGAACTGGTTGGTGTAGAAC
>NW_006803227.1:0-1653 GCF_000485575.1 Poecilia formosa
TTCTCAGCTCCTCTGTTTGTGGTTCTAATTTGAAAATATTTGTGCTTATTTATGGTGGTAAATGTGACTTTTTATTACTTGCTGTATAGATTATGGACTATAATCTGACATCAATTAAAGCTGAGGCAGCTGTTTAGTACAAGTCAGAAAGATGTTGACAATTTTTGAGAAAAATCTGCAATAATTTCCAACTTTTAGCTCAATTTGTTGATTTTGCGTGAATTTCCACAATAATTCTCAAGAAACTGGAGGGACTGATTGATATAATTTGGCAGTAAACAGATAAAAACTGCATTGATTTGATTGATAACATAACATTTAATCACATTTAGTGTTTAGTCTAGAATCTTCAGGGCCACATAAAAAGCTGCAGTGGGCCAGATTTGGCCCACGGACCTCGAGTTTGACACCTGTGGATTAGACGTTTTACTGAAGCCACAGAAATGCTGGCTATCAAGTATTGTTGAGGTTGAAAAGTAACCATTTTATAATTTATTTTAATATAGGTTGCGTTTGATGTTTCTGTTGGAGCTTTAAGGTTTAGTTGTAACATTTTCAACCAGTTGGTCTCAACCGCTGCTGTTTTACAGGAACATGCTAACAAATAGAGGTTGTGCATAACTTTGCTTTAATGAGGTGGAAAATGCCAAAAGTCCCAATAAACAATTCATACTTGCAATTTTCTCTGCTTCTGATATTGAAGTTTGAGCTGCTCAGCGACCTCTGACCTCAGGCGGTGTTCATTTTGTTTCTCTGGGTTGAAGACTGGACTGAACCCCAGGATTCACTGTCTCTCTGTTCGGCTCCAATATTTAGAGGCAAACAGCTTCTGTTGAGAAAATCAAATACTTCAGAAACTGTTTTCCTGCTGTTGGTGAGTTTATTTCAGGCTTCTGGATAAATCACTGTGGAGTTATACTGGTTTTAAAAAATGTTGCCATCTTGTTTGGAAAGCAAACAAGTAGAGACATGAAAGAAGTTTTGTTGAAAATCAATTTACAAAAAAAATGGATTGGGGATCTACAAAAATTTAAGTTAAATTGTCAAGAGGAGTAAAAATTATTTATGGTTTTTATATTTAAAACATTTGTCAGTCATTACTTTCTAGAACAGGTGTCAAACTCGGGGCCCGTGGGCCAAATCTGGCCTGCCATAGATTTTATGTGGTCCTCTAGATTCTAGACTAAACACTAAGTGTGATTAAATATCATGTAATCAATCAAATTAATGCCGTTTTTATCTGTTTACTTCCAAATTATATCAATCAGTTCCTCCAGTTTCTTGAGAATTATCGTGGACATTCTTGCAAAATCAACAAATTGAGCTTAAAAACTGGGAGTTTATTTCTGATTTTTCTCAAAAATTGTCAAAAACTTTTTTACTTGTATTAAACAGCTGCCTCAGCTTTAATTGATGTCAGATTATAGTCCATGATCTAAACAACGAGAATTAAAAAGTCACATTTACCACCATAAATAAACACAAATATTTCCATATTAGAACCACAAACACTTTGATTTTTAATGACAGAAATCACATAAAGAATCAGAAAATCCTGGAGGGACTAAAAGATGTTCAGCAATAATATTTAATTTTAAGGATTCATTGATATTTTAACAGTTTGTGATCAGGTTTTATCAATACATTTTGGCA
>NW_006803228.1:0-1652 GCF_000485575.1 Poecilia formosa
TTATCGGGATGTTCATCGAGTTCGCATCAAATCTCAGCTCAGATCAGCTGCCGGGGCCCGAGCGCCAAAGAACTGTTATTCATTGCTGTCATTAAATCTTTTAATTGTTCCTTTTTCTTCGTCTGAGTCTTTCCAGATTGAATTGCCTTGTTACTCAAAATATGCTATATAAATAAAATTACCTTACCTTACCTTACCTTACCTTATAAACCTCAATTTCTCAAGTTTCATTAAGTTTAAGCAACAGCAAATGAATCAACAGCTTCTGCGCCTTGGCCTCACTTCAGCAAAGTCCGGAAGTGGCAGAAGAGGCATACTCCCATATCTAAAATCATTACGGGGCGTTTGAGTTGACGACGACTTCACTTCTATTGGTAAATGCAACGATTCCAAAAGTTCGTTGCAGGACAATGGCACTCCTGTGCAAAACCTTCTGGTTTTCTGTACCAGGTCATATGATGGAAGTACTCCTGCTTTTTGCAGAGTCCTATTGTAAGAAAATCTTTGTCCATCTTTGTCATAAGTTTGTGCTGGTTTATGTCTTTCAGGATTGTGGAGTCCCAGCCCGGCTCCAATCCAATTTGAAAATCTCACGAAGTAACTCATTGTTAAAATTTCTAATGAATAATTATAAGAAGCAAATGAAGGAAGCTGAATGCAAATGACAGAGATCTTACATATATACATATGTATGTGTGTACAACCCCCTCTGTGACGTCATAGGACAGTTTACTTATCTAGTCACGTCACTGCGTATGTTGTAGGCCCAAGGCAGATGACGTCAGCAAGATGAATAAGACTGAAGCCCGAACGTCATGTCACGTGAGTAGGAGGCGGAAATGGGCGCTCCAACTACAGACGTATTTACGTTTTATTCATGTGTATGCTCCTAACAAACAACATAGAATTGTTTGTGAATGAAAATATAATGCCCCTTTTCCACCGGCTCTACTTCAGCAGCCCGGCTCGGCTCTATTTCGGAGTGACCGCTTTTCCAGACTCGGATTTGTAGCACGGTGCTGCCTCCTCGCGGTAGGGAGGTATAGCGCCCCACCTTTAGGCGCCATTTGGTGTGCTTCGTTACTACGCGACCTAACTCGAGTTGTTTTTCTGATATAAAAGAAGAAGCTTCTTTTGAGCTATTTTTTTATAGCCTAATTGTGATTTCTCTGAGACTTCAAGAAAATGCGCGGTGGGAGGAAAGCTGCGATTGTGTGGAGGAGCTGATCTCCGCCTTGCAGCGGGAGGAAAGCAGGTGGCTCAGACGGTGCACATGAGCCAACTAGGATTTTTGCATTAAACTACTGTAAAACTTCGTGGTAAACTGCCTCTGCAGACCATCGTGGTTCTTCGTGCAGCCTCTGAGTTGTAGGATGTCTCATCAGTGTCAGTCTTCCTGACTGCTTTACTGGCATATCGTACATAGAGAACCACTTTCACAATATTCACCAACAAAGGAAGGTCATTTAAGGTGAGAACGTTTTTTTGCAGTTCTGCTGCGCTCTACTAGATTTAGGGATGTTGTGTAAGTTTTGGTTAAGGGTTGGGCTTAGGAATAGAGTAGTAAAGTGTTTCTGTGAGGCATAAATGTAGTTACTAAATGAATGTAAATCTATACAAAGTCCTAATATTGTAGGAAGACAAACTGCTGT
>NW_006803229.1:0-1650 GCF_000485575.1 Poecilia formosa
TGTTGTGACTCAATCAGCAGCCAAATCAGTGCAGCTTGGTCAGACGGTCACTATTGACTGTAAGGCCAGTAGACAAGTAGCTCACTATTCAGGTTCACAGTACTTTCTTGCCTGGTACCATCATAAACCTGGAGAAGCTCCTAAAGCTCTGATCTATGTAACATCATCCAGATTTTCAGGAATCTCCTCCAGATTCAGTGGAAGTGGAGCAGGAAATGGATTAGACTTCACTCTGACCATCAGTGGAGTTCAGGCTGAAGATGCAGGAGTTTATTACTGTCAGAGTTATCATAGTGGTTATGTGTTCACACAGTGAAAAATCATCGTACAAAAACCTCCATCAGTCTGAACAGAAACTGAACTTTGTTCAGCAGCTGGAACCTGCTGCAGACACTGACACAGTTCACTGAACACGAACATTGAACACACAATATTTAATGTTATCGCCCAAAGCTAAACTCTAAGAATGAGAACGTTTAAAAGAGTATATTTCTTTAACTATCTTCTTTTCTCACTATCTACTTCATTTTAGTTTCAGATTAAATCATAAGCAAAAAGAGTGGTGTGTTAGAAAAAAATAAGAAAACTATAAAACAACACTTATGAAATTATTTAAAGTTTCTTCAAGTAGCCAAGTGCTTAACAGTCAGTGCATTACTTTAACTCTACTTGACATTAAACATTCAAATAAAATAAAGTCAAACTTTTTAAAAAGCTACAAAAGTCATTTTTATTTGTTTAGACATTTTACAGTCACTGATGCCAGTATAATTATATTAATTTTTCAAATGTTGATAATTCAATTAGTCATGATAACTTACTCTAACTTCTATTGATAAAAACATCCCAACTATTTTGGATCTTGTATTTTAAAATCTATTTTGCCAAAAGTATTTAATGTGTTTCAAAGATAATCTTTTAGCAAATATTCATGAATTGCATAAACATTATAAATAAAGCAAAAAGTAGCCTTTGCGTGAATGATGAAAGTATAATTCATGACATGAAAAACCGCAGTTAGTGGCTAAACTAAAAAAGTAGACTGACACTGGAAGTTAAGTTTTTTTTTTCTGTTTTAATGATTTCGTTGTTCTAAATATGTCATGGTGGGTTTGATACTCTTTGCCCACATGCAGAAACACCCGCGGAGAGACTAGTGAAAAGTCCAAAGGTTTATTAAACACAAAACTCAGTTAAACAGATTTGTCAGGTCCTCCTCCACTCACTGTATGAGAAAGAGATGATGAGTCTTGGGTGATGACAGGTGTACGGCTCAGGGAAAATGAATCAGGAGATCTTACTTTAGGTGGTGTAGATTTGGATAGGAGAGGGCAAAGTCAGGCATCAGGCAGTGGGAATTCTGAGAGTGTGGGAGGGCAGAACAGGTAATTCCAGACAGCACAGATATCCTGGAGGTGGGAAACTCGAGATCTCCTGGAAAGCTCTGAAGGCGTCCAGTCAAGACAAACACTCTGGCGAAGACGTGCTGGCAGCCAGCTGCTTATATACACCTCCAGGAGAAGGCAATTCCCTACAGGTGCGTCTGATTATGGCCTGCCGGCATGCCTCCAGGAACCTGCTGTCATCTGGCGCCCTCTGGTGGATGATCTGTAAAGGAAAATGGCGGACCCACCAGCCTGGTACCTAACA
>NW_006803230.1:0-1649 GCF_000485575.1 Poecilia formosa
CCATTCAAATGTTAAATAAAGTGATTTGCATCAGCAGCTCCATGCTCCAGCGCTCTGGGAGAGTTTATAGTCCTGACAGTTGAACACTGGATGACTGACAGCTGTCCTTCATCACAGAAGAAGACACAGAAATCCTCCTCATCATCAGAAACATGACTCTGATCTGCGTCCTCATCTGGACTCTCCTCTGCTGCTGCTTCACAGGTAAAGTCCAGAGAATCCAACTCCTCTCCGCTATGAACATCTGTCCCTCTGAAATGAAGCCGACTAAACCATGAAGCTGCTGCATGTTTTTGTCTCTGTGTCCACAGAGGTCAGAGGTCAGGTCACAGTAACTCAACACCCTACAGCGGTGATAGCTGATATTGAAAGACCTGTCAGCATCAATTGTAGAACCAGTCAAGATGTTTATGTTTATAGCAGTAAGCACTGTTTGGCCTGGTATCAACAGAAAGATGGACAAACTCCTAAGCTCCTCATTGATCGTACCAGCACTCGAGCATCAGGGACTCCAAGTCGTTTTACAGGCAGTGGATCAAACTCTGACTTCACTCTGACCATCAGTGGAGTTCAGGCTGAAGATGCTGCAGTTTATTACTGTCAGAGTTATCATTACATCAACAGTCAGAATCTGTTCACACAGTGAAAAATCATCGTACAAAAACCTCCCTCAGTCTGAACAGAAACTGAACTTTGCTCTGCAGCTGGAATCTGCAGCAAACACTGATAACGTTCACTGAACACACATTTTACACTCTCACCATTTAGTTGCATCAAACCTTATTAAAGCTCAAATCTGAAAACAACATAAGATTTATTCTTACTGTTCAAGCAAGTTGATGAAGGTTTAACATTTTTCAAGGTTGAAATACATTTTCCAGTCCATCCATAAAGGAACAATCCATCAAATAAAATAAAACAATCAGCATAAACAGTAAAATGTATTCAAATCCACAGTTCAACCTATTTAATTCATTTAATTAAACCTATTTAAAACATTTGAATGAATTTAAAGTAAATAATCTGTCACATATCAATAGATATTTCTGTCTTCCACCTCTAGTCTGGGAGTTTCTTCAATGTTGTTGAATGAAAGAACATTTAATATCCTTATGAGGACATCAGCAGAATCGTAACTCTAACACAGCAGAAAAGTTTTTTATTTTATAAACCTTGAAGAAACTCTGAAAAATTACAACAAAAATTTAATGTTCTTATTTTAAAAAATCCGACTTGACGTTATACAAACTGACTGCTAATAACATTAAAACATATTTTAGTGTTTTTCAAATACCTAACAAGATTTATTTATTTTACCACAGATCCTGAAGGACCATTAGATCATAAATAAATAAATTTACAGGAGATTTATTTATGTATTAACCCTGGTAAAAATAAATGACTAAGTTTGACAGTGCTAAAGGAAAATAATTAATATTCTAATAATTATTAATGCTTGCTCCTTGATTTACCAATAGAATATTATTATACTACTGCCAGATGACTAGAAACTAATAAAAATGATTTTAAAAGAACTTAAACCAAGAATACATGTAATCTATTCTCCCCTCGAAATGTATTTTATTTTATACAATATATTTTTTATACAGATTGTCCCTTTTGAGATCTAAGATCTCATATAAAATATA
>NW_006803231.1:0-1649 GCF_000485575.1 Poecilia formosa
TTGATTTGTATTATTCTGAATGGAGAGAATGAGTGGGGTGAATGAGATTTACTTTAATGAAATTTTAATCCAAAAGAAAATGTGCTGTTGTGCACTAATTGTAGATTTTCATTAATTGTTTTGCACTTTGAAATTTACTGTATTAAAAACTTCTTTGATAGGTTTGTCTTTAAAGCAAAACTAGACTGAAACTGATGCTGTTATTTGTTCCAAATTATATTAACCAGTCTAAGCTTTTCAAATAAATTAATCTTCCCCTTTACTTAGAAAATGCAATATTCAATGTAAACATTTTTCTTCTTTGATTGTTCTTGATTGTTCAAAGTATGTGTGATTATTGTCTCCAATAATTTGGAGTGTTGCTTGTCTTAGTTGTATATTTTTTTCTATTTTCTGCTGTGGCTCTTTCCTATTAAAGATCACTATCTACATATATAGATATGTGTTTAAGTCCTTACAAAGTCACTTGATGACTTGCATTTCCTTTTCAAAATGCAGTGGGTGCTGAACGCTACTGCTGAAATTTGCATAAATATTTTAGTTCAATTGCAGAATCATAGTTACAAAGGTAAAGTATATAGAATAATTTTGGGATTAAAGAAAGCAATGACTTTTAACCCATAGTGCAGTAAAGGTATAAGCTAACATTAGTTAAAAAGAAAACTTAGCTTAAATATCTATATCATGTTGGCTTAAACTAGCGTGTTGGTTAACACGACTTAACCCATTAAATAAGGGAGGTTTAATTTTTAGGTAAAAATCATCTAAAAATTTAATGTTAGCTTAAATTCTATCATTACCATCTTGCGGTATGTTAGCATATAGCATGTTGGATAACATTAACTCGGTGCATTCTGTAAGTTAAGCTTAGCTTTTTTTGTCCCAATTAAACAAAAACTAATGTTAGCTTAATTGCTACATCATGTTAGATAATATGGGGTTCCATTTGTGTCAAAAATAAGTAGAAGGCATATGTGTAGATGTCGTTGGTCTATGTTGTTGCTATGTGTCATTGGTCTATGTCGTTGGTCTATGTTGCATGTAGATGACGCATATGAATATGTTGCATATGTCTATGTTGCATTCGCTGCATATGTGTTTGCTGAATATGTAGATGTTGCATATGTCTATGTTGCATATGCGTTCGCTGCATATGTGTTCGCTGCACATGTCTATGTTGCATATGTCTATGTTGCATATGCGTTCGCTGCATATGTGGTTCATGTCGTTTGTCCATGTCGTTGGTATTGCCTGTTCTCTTCGCCATTAAAAAATCTTGAAGTATGTCATGTCTGATCAAAGTGTTTAATAGATATCACAAAAGTGTTGGTCTTTCAATATCAGTGGTTTCAATAAAATTGTTTTCAAAATGCTTAGATTTCTACCCTGTATTTTCTTTAGGCATTAGTCAGGGCAGCTAACAAGGTCGAGGGGTCCTGGCCCAGTGAAGGGGGCGCTAAATTTCTTTTTAAATATGTGATGTATCTTCATTTTTAAGAAGAATTTTCACTGTCGGCATGTATTTTAACTTCTCTCTTTTATTTACTTCAGCACGCAGCTCACAGTTTTAAACAAATTCTGTAGTTTTCGGCGTACTTCTAAATCTGCTCCTTAGTCGCATCTTTTTGGGCCTTCTACTGCCTCTAGTG
>NW_006803232.1:0-1648 GCF_000485575.1 Poecilia formosa
AAGCAGGAGAAAAATGGCGTCCACGCAACGGTTAGACTTGTTGGTTTGAGAGGAGGAGGTGGGCGGAGCTTGTTAGAGTTAAATTGACACGACGTGTATACACTCTGTAAATTTACACCGACACTAGGTGGCATTATACTCAATCTGTTGTTGTATTAGCTCTGAAAGAGTCAATGAATTGTGACACCGCATATTTAACACTGCGAAATTTACTGTGTTGGTAAATCTAAAATAAAGTTATTAATACAGTAGGAGAAGCAAATGGTGTGAATTTGTAAATTTCATCCTCTACTTTGGATTATTTCCATTAACTCAGTCGTTGCCTTCCCTTTTAATGCAGCTGGGCAAACTTTGTGGCCATTCACTAAGGTTGATGTGTCTTTTGGTTAAAAAATCAGAAAAATGGATGAAAATTTAAATTTCTACATTTTTGGTGCATTTTTGAACATTCACGTCTTGCAATCATTGTGTGGCAACCTGAGGGTGGATTTTCTTTTTATTATGAACCCAAATATAGAATATAAAAGGTTACAATGACCAACAACGCCACCTGGAATAACTCCAGGAAAATGTAATGTAATAAGGACACAGGTAAGTTCTGCTGGAAATGAGGAGACGAGATTCAGAAAATTCTACAAAAATGTATTAAACTTCAATATCTTTTTAAATTTCCAATAATCTGAAATTGAATGGTTAAAACAGTGAATGCATTTGACAAGATCTATTATAATAAAATGTCTAAATTTCAAAGGAAACTGAGGCTTACCATTGGGGGAGGTAGTGAGGGAAGGGGCAACATCCAGTGCAGAAAAAGGGGACCACCCTGGACACTACAAAAACACAGCAAACAAAGAAAGAAAAAAGTGCTCCAACAAAACACACAAGACAAGACACCGCCACCACAGAAGCCTCAGTCCCTAAAAGAAAGACTAAATGAAACAATAGGAGTAAAACAGTGGTACAATAGCTCTGCAAGGTTGCACTTTATCCCCTTAGAAGTGTCATCAATGCTCCTGGCAGCAGGGAAAGTGCAGGTTGGTCTTTTAAAACAATTTATAGATGTGCAAAACAGCGAGTGTCACTCCAGGTGCAATGCTGATGAGTCAGAAGGCTAAAAAGAATAGAGCAAATTATTAATACAACTGCTAACAAAAACATAACTTGCAGCAGCTGCTTACCTGTGACCTGATAAATGACTGCACTGCCAAATAATCAGATCCCCAATTCCGCCTAGATGCAGTGCAACTGTAAGAAAACGCTATGTGAAGGTTTTGTTTACATGGGGTGAATGTTGCCTAGCCACACTAGCCCTTACCTTCCTGTTAGCAAACAGATGAACGGACGGATCGGTCCAGATATTGGAGGTGCAGCAAAGGAGGCCAGAACGGTGCAAACAAAAGAAGCAGATTCAGTTGACGTCACAACGCAAACAGCCTCATGACAGGTGAAGGCTTGCTTATATGCAGCAGCCGAAATTGGCCTTAAAGTGCTGCTACAATTGAAAAATTGCAAGAAAGAATTAATGAATATCAATTGCTGTTTGTTCTGTGCCAGGACAATTTTATTCTTCTAAAAGGAAATCTCAAGTCCTGATGTAATGAAGTCCTGCTGATTACATCTTCATTCCCTATGGTATCAAAGTAGCAGG
>NW_006803233.1:0-1645 GCF_000485575.1 Poecilia formosa
ACGATCTAAAGGGAACCTTATAATCTGCTGTTATCTGTAACAGCTACATGATGATCTGTGCAGATGGAAACCCTCAGACGGTACAGAAAGAGTTAGATAAAAAAATGAAGTCTGTGAGAACATGGTTCAAGATGTCATTTAAATATACTCAAAAACTTTTCACACCCTCTGAGCTGCCAGCCATGTTTAACATCCTTGACTCTATGCTTCGTTACCATGGAGACGAATCAAACTGGATCAGAGCTCCTGGGAACATAGTGAAGCAAAATGGTGACTGGAAATATGACAACGTCTCAAAAGAACTAGAGCTGCACTTTGATAAAGAATGGAAAGATGAGCCTGAGAATGTAAATAATTTACAGCAGAAATCTCAAACAGGAAGTTGGAAACATCCTGAAGACTCTACAGGAGATGCCGATTGCTCCAGAGGTCCAAGCTGTTCACAAAATAACATGAGGAGGAAAAGAGGAAAATGAAGAGGATTCAGATTCTGATGGTTTTATTAATACAGCCAACTATAAAAACATAAAGGTGATCAAGAGTGGAATTTATTTGGCTCCTTTTAATAAATATTAAAAGGAGCCAAAGTCAAATTAATCTCCAACAGGGGCGCCCAATACATCGATCGCAGACAGGGTTTGAGTCAATCTCGGCTGCAGGTGACTGTAGTTTGTCACCTACCCAGGATGCTGAGATCAACACTTCCGCTTCTGACGCGCCTATCTAAGTATTCTCTAAGATCCTAAACATTTGTAGCTTCATTAAAGAATAACAACAAAACATCTTAAACCCTCCAAACATCTCAACGGACAGAGTTCTGCAAGGAGGAGTGGACAAAAATCCCAAACAGCAGAAGTGAGACACTCTTTGTGGCTACAGAAGACGTTTGGTTGAAGAAATGTCTGCAAAAGGAGGAGCCACAAGGTACCAACTGAAAGAGGTTCCATGCTTTTGCACTGGAAGATTCTCAACCTGGTGAACTCAGAATGGATGCAGATTCAACATAAAGCCTATAAATTAAAATGAAAACACTTCAGAGTCCCTTAAACAATCCAGTTAAGTGAAATTAGTTTGGAGTTCAGTGTTTTATTCAGTATATTTTCATCAAGTAGATGGTTTCTTCTCTTCTGTGTGTCATTTTGTAAATGTTTGTGTTTAGTGTAACCCAGAGATCCGACCTTAGACCAACATGTCTGTAATCTTTGCATAAGTTACAGAATCTCAAAACCAGTCTAGAGGGATAAAAACGGTTTAGACAATGCTGCTAAAAATTAGGAAAAAACTGTAACTTGCTGATGGAATGTTAAATCACTGTGGTGAGTCCGGTCAGAACCCCAAAGAAACCAGAGTCGGTTGGTCCAATCTGCACTTGTTGTTCAGTCTTTATTTCGCCGTATCGGTGTGGTTCTACAAAATATAAATAATAATACAGCATCAGTGTCTGATGAATAAATGACTGAAATAATAACACAATTACTTCACTAACTACACTAATAAAGGTTACACAAACATTCTATTCTAAATAAACACAACACAAACCACGTTGTATAGCTTAAGTGCGCACGTGAACGAAGCGTGCAATCAATTAACGCTAAAACTTAAATATTCAGATACATAAGCAATATTCTTAACTTCCTAACATCAC